>NW_026920509.1:0-172464 GCF_032062105.1 Saccostrea cuccullata | reverse complement strand
GATATGATTTCAGGGCATTAGCTCTTCATAAAACAATTGCGAAGTCTCAATCTTATGCTTTCAGCTTATTGGAATTCTTCACTTTTGAAACAATTCGATTATAAAATTTACCATGAGTAATTAAGAGTGTTTCTGAGGTGCCGTGGCATCTCCATGTGAGTGAATAAATTTTCGAAAGGGACGTTAAACAACAAACAAACAAACCTGTCTTTGAATTTAAGGTACGTAATACATGGAAAGGCCAGTCTCATGAGAAGATGAGGGGCCCACCTAGTGAACACATCATTCAATTTCACTGCATTTTAATTTAATTTTAATCTGATAACCAGTTCATCTATGTTCCTGTGTTTACTATATGCCATTATGGAACCATAGGAGTTGTTGTAAATATGTCTGCGTACTCATCCTGATAAATTTAATTCAGATGTCCTTTCTTCATTCCGTTATTTTTTATCATTTGTAGATTCGGTTTGCTTCGATTAAATATTGTTAACATACTCTTTCCAAATAGTTTTGAAATCGTGATTCAGCTTCCTGAGACGTCCAGTGTATTTTTCTCTCTTTGGGCCCTTGAAGATTGTTTTTAATCCCTTCGAGATTTGTTAGGACAACATTTAAACATTTCCATTGCTCCAAATTTAGACGTACTTAGCACTTTTTGCCATTAAGAAGTGGGGGATCTTTTTTGAGCCATCATCTTCTGGGAGACTTTGAAGGACCGTTTGCAACGTTACTCATTCGGATTTGAACCTGCGATTGAAAATTAGCCACTTACTTCTTAACTCCAAAGCAAAATGCTCCAGAGCCCACTGCAAATCTCATGGCCCTCAAAAAAGTACATTGATCGTCTATAAGCTCTGAAGGCTGACGGAAGGTTTTGAAAAATATACTCGTATGTCTGGTCTTTGCTTATTTGAGAATCTTGTCTATTTTATTCAATTTATATAAATGTAATGGCGTGAGATATTTCACAAGTTCAACTAAATAACAGTTGTGAATTAATTAATAATAAATTTTGCTTTTAAACGGCATATGTAAGATACTTAGAATTTTGTTCACAATTCGCTTTCTTTAGATTGTTCTTACTTTTCTTATTTATAAAGGTAATTCTTCATTAAATTTTAGAATGTATTTTCAAAGCTGCTGTCGGAAAATAAAATTGTTTACCTACCTACCGACCCAACTTGAGAATTGAGGGTCGGGTTAGGGGAAACAAAGATATTTTTAATTACGGCCTTAACTCTGTCTTTAAAAAAAAAAATATATCGTAGATGAGCTGCGTATACATTACATTAGCAACTGTATGGGTTATTGAAGTTAATAAATACTACTTACCATAATTTTTGCCACTGAATTCAACATCTCTTCGATATCATGACGTACGTAAATACAAAATGACGTCAACATTGAGTAGTATGGCGCGTCAATACAGACTTAAAATTATTGTAATATTTTCTAAATTTTAAATTTAATTTTTATAAAAACCACTCGTCCGATTTTTTTATCGTGTTATAATATACTATAATATACATTTTCTGGGTGATGGAAATTCTGTTGCAATTTGTTTAAGGTCAATTATATATTGACTGGACTATATCTTTAGATCTAGATAAAAGACGCTGGTACCGTTTTGAAATAGTTTTCACTCTGCGACTCAGGTTTCTGTTTACTTCATTAAGTTTGTCCTTCTAGATTTAGCTGTAGCCGGACTAACCCTGCGTCTGGTGCGGATTCGTTGATCAATAGAAGAAAGTTTTACAATCATCGAAGTGGTACATAATGAAACTTCTGAGGTGTGTTCAGCAGAGCGAGCGCTCGCTTCTGAACGGAGGTGATCGCCGGAGAGCCCGCAAGTGCTCGCGAACGGACTTTGGAGGTAGTGCGCCTTCAAATCCAATATGGCGTATGATAGGAAGAATAACTGATGTGTAAGATTAATTCTATCAAATAAGATGACTTGTCTTTACGTGAAGGTAATTTTTTTTCCGGAATATAGTGTCCACTCAGTATACTTTATATTTTGCATATTTTCATTTTTTTTTACAGTTCTTAATTAGGAGAATCCTTAGTGTAGTGGCGGACAACAAGAGATTTTTTTAAAGATGTGACAAATTGCACCATTTTTTGTCTCTGTATTTTAAAATCTCGGACAGGGTAACAAACAAGTGGTACGTTATGTCACATCTCACTATCGTCTGCTTCCAGTACTCACCATGGCTTCAAGTGGCGACGTTCGGCGAGTAGAGTGAGATTTATTTATATTATATCCATAGAAAATATAATTAGGACATTTAAAGAAGTGTTCTTATATAATGTACCGTAATTTTTATTCATTTCACTATTTGTATATTTCAGTGAAATGTATGTATATATATATAATAAGCCTAAATTTGTTGCAAGTGTGTAGGCCTACAACATGGGCCAGATAACTAGGCTTAATAAATACTATTAACTTGCATGGCTTTGTAAGCCACTCAAAGTAGCTTTATTTAGCTATTAAGTAATTTTTTTATATGAAATGAATTATGATCATACAGCTAGAAACAGCCACAGGGATTAATCTAGGTTATATGGGAGAAATTACTGTCCTTTTTTGGTAAAAAAAAAAAAGATTAACCTCCAGGGATTTGGTAGCCACTCCAGACCCCCATTAAGCATGTTTAAGTGCAGTGTGGACTGAATTTAAACTTCAACATTTTAACATGTATAATGACCATTCTGGCATTCAGAGTGCATAAAATAGCAAAGAAAAACAATATTTCACATTAAATGAACATTTTTACTAAAACTTTCCTTTTTGTTTTTTTTTTGGAAGGATAAACTTCCTTTTTTTAGCTCTACTGGTCAGAGACCAGAAGAGCTTATGCGATAGTAATGCGTCCGTCGTCCGTCCGTCTGTCTGTCCGTCCGTCTGTAAATAATTTTTCAAAATGCTACTCCTCCTACAGTTTTGGTCTGATTTCAATATAACTTGGCACACAAGTAGACTACACTAAGATACATAATTCTGTGTATCGGTTTTTGATTTCGATGAACGGTGTTGCCGTGGTTACTAAAAATAGAAATTTCTGTGAAATTCTTTCAAAATGCTACTCCTCCTACAGTTTTGGTCTGATTTCAATATAACTTGGCACACAAGTAGACTACACTAAGATACATAATTCTGTGTATCGGTTTTTGATTTCGATGAACGGTGTTGCCGTGGTTACTAAAAATAGAAATTTCTGTGAAATTCTTTCAAAATGCTACTCCTCCTACAGTTTTGGTCTGATTTCAATATAACTTGGCACACAAGTAGACTACACTAAGATACATAATTCTGTGTATCGGATTTTGATTTCGATGAACGGTGTTGCCGTGGTTATTAAAAATAGAAATTTCTGTGAAATTCTTTCAAAATGCTACTCCTCCTACAGTTTTGGTCTGATTTCAATATAACTTAGCACACAAGTAGACTACACTAAGATACATAATTCTGTGCATCGGTTTTTGATTTCGATGAACGGTGTTGCCATGGTTACTAAAAATAAAAATTTCTGTGAAATTCTTTTAAAATGCTACTCCTCCTACAGTTTTGGTCCGATTTCAATATAACTTGGCACACAAGTAGACTACACTAAGATACATAATTCTGTGTATCGGTTTTTGATTTCAATGAACGGTGTTGCCGTGGTTACTAAAAATAGAAATTTCTGTGAAATTCTTTCAAAATGCTACTCCTCCTACAGTTTTGGTCTGATTTCAATATAACTTGACACACAAGTAGACTACACTAAGGTACATAATTCTGTGTATCGGTTTTTGATTTCGATGAACGGTGTTGCCGTGGTTACTAAAAATAGAAATTTCTGTGAAATTCTTTCAAAATGCTACTCCTCCTACAGTTTTGGTCTGATTTCAATATAACTTGGCACACAAGTAGACTACACTAAGATACATAATTCTGTGCATAGGTTTTTGATTTTTATGATATTTTGTGTCTTGTTTTGTTTTGATAAAAATTTCTGTGAAATTCTTTTAAAATGCTACTCCTCCTACAGTTTTGGTCCGATTTCAATATAACTTGGCACACAAGTAGACTACACTAAGATACATAATTCTGTGTATCGGTTTTTGATTTCGATGAACGGTGTTGCCGTGGTTACTAAAAATAGAAATTTCTGTGAAATTCTTTCAAAATGCTACTCCTCCTACAGTTTTGGTCTGATTTCAATGTAACTTGACACACAAGTAGACTACACTAAGGTACATAAATCTATTTATCAGTTTTTGATTTCGATGAACTGTGTTGACGTGGTTCTAAAAATAGACATTTCTGTGAAATTCTTTCAAAATGCTACTCCTCCTACAGTTTTGGTCTGATTTCAATGTAACTTGGCACACAAGTAGACTACACAAAGATACATAATTCTGTGTATAGTTTTTCACTTCAATGAACGGTGTTGCCACGGTTACTAAAAATAGAAATTTCTGTTTAATACTCTCAAAATGCTACTCCAAATACAGTTTTAGTCTGATTATAATGTAATTTGGCATGCAAGTAGACTACACTAAAACATAAAGAGACTTAATCAAGGATCATTTTTCTATTAATTGCGGACCAAAACTGTTGAAGGAATAGCGTTTTAAAGGAATTTCACAGAAAAGTTTCAATTCCCAACTGCCTAAGTACTTTTCTCTTCTTTTGCTCTAAGTACAAACCAGTAGAGCTTCAGTCTCGACAGAGACTTCTGGTTTTGGAAGGAATTGATACTTTTATCATTGTTATTGTAATTATTGTTAACAGAAAAATACAGAATATCAATATTATAGTAAATATGTTGTAGATTAATCCCAGAGTCATTTTGACAAGTAATTAAAAAAATTATAATAATTTCCAAGAAGTCTCTAAAGCAATTGCAATCGAAGTTCCAGTTTGTGGGGCTTTACAGTATTATAAACCAGCATCATCAGTCATTTTTGTGACTAAATACTTCTTGAGTTTTGACCAAATTAACAAACCAGTTCTAGCTCATGTAGTTCGTATGATGTATCAATTAAAGTAAGCATACTTATCCATGACTCAAAACACACTAAAAAAAATTTTTATAAATTGAAATCAATTTACTCTCTCATTTTTTTATTTACATGATTGTATTGCCTCAAGTTTGTGAAAATATAGTTTAAAAGTCTTGTCTTGGAGAAAGAGCTTTTAAAATGTTGCTAGACTGTGTTAACCCTGATTTAAGATGTGGAATTTTTTGGTATATTTCAATAACTTGTTATTCTTTCGAGCACTTTTTCAGTTATTATACGCAAGCGGTATTGATATTTGCGGATAAAAGTCATCCAGACATAACGGTGGTTGTTAATCAAAACGATGCCAGACGTATACAAGAAGGAGGTGAATTGATTAAAATTATACATTATGCATGCATTGTATATTTTATCTATTTGATAATAGTTAGCTGTTTCAATATATATATATATTCATTACATATATAGCTGCAGAACTGTAGCTCTCCAAAAAAATATTTTGACAGACGGGAGAGCTACAGTGCCACCAATTGAAAAAACTGTACATTTATTGCGCACAAAAAAGTGCGCTGTTTCTAGATTTATTTTTCCACGTTTTTAAACTGTCATCTCAAAACATTACTACCCGTATGTTCTAATATATTTTTTCTGACTGTTTCCACAACAAAAGATTCCTTACAATTGTTGTTAATAGCCCTTCTGGCTTTGAAATTGAAATCATCTAAAATTTTGCCTATTTATGATGCCATTTTGGTGTACAAGATAATTTTTCCAACGCACTTCATGCAAATGTCAAATATAAGCGAACTTCATATAGGAGGAAGGAATTTTTATAAAGCTATTTTTTTTCATGTTTGAGGTAAAAATTAGAAAGAATTAATCCAGAACTAAGCACAACTTTTTGTGCGCAATAAATGTACAGTTTTAACAATGAGTTGCACTGTACAGCTCTCCAGTCTGTCAAAATATTTTGTCAGAGAGCTACAGTTCTGCAGCTATTACATATATTAATTTAGATACAGAATTTATTGAAAATATCAAAAGGCAATGGAGAGAAGCAACTCAAGGAAATCCATATGAGAAGGGTGATGGTATGAATATTTAAAATGAATAAAATGCAGTACTAGTTTTCAAATTTTATCACAAAGTCAAACTGGATATAAAATGTATTGGAAATTATAGCACATAATGTATTTTTAAGTCTTAATTGATCCCAGGCAACTTATTACTATCATGCATCAGACAGTATAAGCTGCTAAGAAACCATAATGTATTGATGCAAAAATTTCTTGGTTGGTCACTTAAATTGACCGTAAACAAATTTTTTTCTGCCTAACAGAAAACACTTTGAGGAAGTGATAATTTGAATTTGACAATAAGTGTAGCAATCTTGTATAAAGTAACCATGATTTGTGTTCATCCATACTTCATACTTTTCCAGCCACAAGTTCTGAAGAAACAACTGTAAATCATGAAGAACCAGGTTTTTCATTTTATATTTCAGCATGAAATAAAAGCAATTTTTTTTTATTTAAAAGGAAAATTATGCATGTACATTTAACTTGTAAGTTTCCAAGCCAAGATTTACTGTTTTTGACTTTTCTTACTTATCTTTCTTACAGATATAAGTGACACAATGGAATCCCAAAGCTTCGAAGAGGAGTCTTCATCTGACAAACAAGGTTCTGTTAGTTTTCATGCTAGAATATTACATCAAATATGTTGATTGATTTATTCGTTTATTTTCAATTATTAATTTTTTTTTAAATGAAAATAAATTTAAAATTTTGCAAGCAATTGCATTGAAAACATTATTATTAAATGTGACATAAAATGTAAGGTTAGAAGCTAAAACCAGGTTTTACTGTATGTCCATAAGGTAAGTTCATAGTATTTATAGCTTTGGGTTGTGGGTCAACCAGAGAAGATATCTCTGTTCTGCGCTTTGTGTTATATATAAGGCCAAGCTTAAAAAATTCTTTGTTTGCAGTTGCCGACCTATAATTTTTAGACTGGGTAGGTAGGTAGGCATTCTTTTTTTTTTTTTGAAAAAAAAAATGTTTTCAAATTTTTGAAACATAACATAAAGTAAAGTTTTTCATAGGCCTACTATACATAAATAAGCTTCACTCTTGGTATAAACTACTCAATACATTGATAAAGACAAAAATTCACAATGAAACACTTTCAATATCCTGAAAAAATTTAGAAAAGAAAAATTTACAAAATGGCTAAAAAAAGTTTGGGTTGGGTGCATTTTCAGTGGGTCGGTAGACAACTGCAAACAAATATTTTATTTTAGGCGTAAGTATACGTGTTTTAACTTCTGCATGTATAATCCTATTTTCAACCCTTTATCCTTGTACGTGTTTACATCCACAGTGTGTCAGTTACAAACCTCTGTATAATTTTACCCATAACTGTCTTATTTATAGGGACTTGTGGGTTCGAATCCCACCACTACTTACTTAGCTAGCAAAGTAGTGCAATATACTATGGTTGGTCACTATAAAACTACTAATCACTTTACATCTCTAAATTTGTTAATATATGTACCTTTATGTAATCTATGGAAACATAAAAAATGAATATAGAATATTGATTCAATTTGTCTTTTATGTCATTAACTATATATACATTTCCTGAAAAATTGTATATCTTTGTGTCATTACACTTTTCAGATGCTGTAAAATGGAATACTGAATCCGTTAAACTCTTGATATCTTTGAAGAAAGAAAATACAGAAATGTTTTCATCAAATATCATCACACAAAAACAAGGTTGGAAGAAAATTTCGGAAATGATGTGCTTGAAAGGCCATCATTGTACAGGGGAGGAATGTGACAAAAAATTCCGGTCACTTAAAATGAGGCAAGTTATTGTAAACCCCTGTCATGATATAGTTGGTTCATTTTCCGATTTTCATCCATTATTTTGTCACAAGATGGTTCAGCCATACATGTAATAAAAATATCTAAATCATTGAGACTTTCTCAAGAACCGTTATAATTATTTTCAAGTGCACTTGTTAATGATAAGCTGGATTGACAACTGATTCATAGAAAACATCCTTGGACTTTCAAATTATTTTAAAGTTAAAATGCTAGCTTTGGCTTTAATGTCAGACTTATAAATCTAAATGTAAAATTACCAAGGTAATTTTAATAGAAAGATTTTTTTATCTTTGTACACCCACCTGTGTACAAATTACAAACCAAAAAACCACACAATTTTTATTGCCCTATAAATTATGTCATTCAAAGGATTTGATTTAATGATTTTTTTTTTGTAGAAGGTTATATAGTAAACGTTTGTCAATTTTTTCCACCATGGTGTTTCTTCAAAATATCTCCTGGTCCTAGGTATTAAGCAGATAAACCAGGAATATAGTTATTATGAAAAAAAATTGCCTTCTCCATAATTCAGATTCTGAAAATGTTGGCCCTTGGTCAGGGGATCTGGTGTTAAGGCAGGGCTCTGTTTATCATTTAATTCTTTGAATTCTTTAAAAATCTTTGCTTCCTTGTATATAAAGCAGATATAAATTATTGAGAAACTTTAAACCTTTGCATTAAGCTGCCATTAAGGGACCTCAGTGTTTCACAAATACATACATGTATTGTTGTTTCTATATTGGTCAGATACAAATTAATCAAAGAAAGACACAAGAGAACTGGAAGTGGGCGACAATCTTGGCAGTTCTTCCCCCTTATGGATGACCTACTACAAGGCGACCCTGCTGTGATTCCAACAACAGTAGCCTCATCAGTACAAATACAAAATTCCAAGGCAGCAAACACCAACGTCCCTTCTTCTTCTTCCATTCCTTCCTCTTCTTCTTTTCCCAACTCTAATCCTCCCACCAAAAAAAAAAAAGAAAATTGATAACGAATCAGCATGGGTTACCGAGTATCGAAAACAGTTAAAAACTATGCATGAGGAGAGAATGGAGTTGGAAAAAGAAAAATTGAAATTGGAAGAAAGGCGGGTGGCAGCGTTAGAAAAGCTTATTAATAAAGAATAAAGCAGTCAATTTAGTATTAGTCTCAAAATGGTTGAGGTCTACTGTCCCTTTGTTCTTAAGTTAATCCAAAAATTAAAAAAAAATTACTAAATATTGATTTTATCATTCAAGGTCAATCTTGAATATATAGTACAAGGTTATAACTTGAAAAATTTTTGACATATGGCTTTCAAACTTGGAACAAGTAAAGACAACATTCTAAGACTAAATGCACTACATCAGAATATTTGACCTTGACTGCTTTTTTTCATTCTGGATCAAATTAAGAAAAAGATGACCAGACCTTGATTTAAGATCCTTTTCACATGAAGACTTGAAATTTTTATATATTTTTAGGAATCTGATGTGCAACACACTGCATTATCATTCTTTACCCTAGTCACATTACTGCACTTGTTTATGATGGTAAAGGAGGCAAGACATGTTTTTTATTACCCACTTAATCTTCTTCAGAAGTGAATTAATATACCTTTCTTATCAGAGGGACATTAGACCTTAACAAATACTATAGACATGCAGTTTTGCTATACATGTATCACCTGAGCCAAGTATCTGTACTAGATTATTTTTATCATCATATGATGAATTTTGAATTCATGCATTTGTTTAATGTTTAAGTATTTAATATTTATACCACCTCTACAGTTCATTCAAATATTCAAACCATGCTTTGTTGAAATGTTTAGGTCATTGGGAATGATTTTTATTATAAAAAAAATGCTCAGCTGATTTTAAAAGGATAGAAATTTATATCTTTAAATTGTTTATTCAAATTTGATAAATACACATAGTAACTAATTAAATATTTATTCACAAATCCACTCTGTGAAAATTGTAAACATTTGCAACTTAAGGTGTTGAGCTTACCAATACAAATGAAAAGAGAAGAAGAGATAGAGTCACATGTGTGTTGATCTGCCCATTGTTGCCGCAGATATTATTTTAGTCTATCCTTGTTACATTTAAGGTATTCTATGTATAATGAAGGGATTTTGAACGATTTTAAATAATTTAAATTTAAATTTATTTTATTGTTTGATTAAGAGGGAGTTTATGAATATTTCCACCAAGAGATTTGATTAAAATTCAAATTACTTTTTACAATATCTGATAAAAACATGCACTGTCCATAAACTTCAATGATAAATTCAAGGTGCAATTTATTGGACAATAATCAAAATTTTGTAAATTCCTGTGGTGGAGCATTTTTATTTGACAATATCATCAGAATGTCACCATGATTTAAAATATCTGACCTTTCATTTATTAGGTACAAAATATGGTCGTTATACATTGAATACCTTAAGTAATATATATACATGTACATTTTATTGTTAGAAGTTACAATAATATACATAACTAAGTGCCATTTGTTGAAAATATAACTGATCAACTTTATATTTTAATTACATATTATTACAGTTAATTAATAATTTACACACACAAGTTACTGTCGATTCCCTATTTTTGGAATGAATTTTTTTGCAAATTGGCTCTTTAACATCAAATCACAAAAATTATATTTCAAAAATGATCAATTTAGTTATTAAAATTTACATGGATTTCAGCACGCAAAAAAGGTTACAGACCTATAATATTATTTCACGAGTGATGATTCTCATTACGAAAGTATCCAGAAGTTAATTCCTCGTATATTTAGGAAGACTACAGTATGTGACCTTTCGATTAGAACATTACAAAATATTTATAAGCGTTATGTGTTATTTATTTACAAAGATGTTTTGTACACTAATTCACCCTTCTCCATTAATTGATTTAATTAAAAGTACAATATATATATATATATATATACATTAAATTTTAATTACACTCAATAAATCAGAAATTGCACAATTTTATATGTCTATTTGTTATAAGGTAAAAATAGTAGAACATCTTTTATATATTATTAAAAAAATTGCTTTTTGTCTGGTTTCACAAAACTTAGTGCCCCATCAAAAAATATATATAATATTGCATGAAAAGTCAGTGTACAAAACATAGAAATTAATTGTCTATCACAGTTTTAAATTTCATTCAGTGGTAAAGGTTTTGAGAAAATAACTTGTTCATATAATAGGAACAATCCAAAAGCGTCCCAAGACAAAGCTCCAAGGTTGATGAGTATGCCATAGTGTGCATAATTATTAAATAATATTGTTCTTTTATTGTCATTGACATCAAGATTTTTTGGCCATTGGGTAGGCAATTGAGCTAAAGCATGTACTGTTTAAGTAAATGGTCATGAAATAGTTTAACCTACTTTAATCACGTCTTGTAATCACGCCGTCAAATACATGTAAGTACACAATGTCCTTTACACTATCTCAAAAGGTTTGATTGAAGGAATGTTTAGGAGTTTACAGTGTGTCAATGGTTATTATTTATGCCAAAATATATGCATCAATGTAATATTGAAAAAATATAAGACTTAGTCTAATTCTCCATCTCGACTTGGAGGTGATGATGGACAAAGATATTTTCTGATATATAATAATTTTCCCCTTTTGATGAGTAATATATTCCTTTGCAATAATACAAAACTCAAATATATTTTTTTTCCTTTAAAAAACTTAAATTAAAAATTTTTCAGTATATGAGAAATATGGTTTTACTTTGCTACTTTATGCACTTTAAATATGGTCATAAAAATTACAAAAAAAATGCAAGCAGGGCTTGCCCTGCACTCGCTCAAGTGGTTCCCTGACTGTGGCTGTTAATCCCTGCTTACCTCGACAAAGAAATATGTAAACCTAGCAAGCATATTTGCAGCATTCGTTATTGCAATTAAAACAAGTGATACTAATTTTTTTGAATCACTCAGTCTATTAATTAGTGTAAAGAACAAATATTTTGCTTATTGAATTGATATAATGTATAAAATTACTGTAGATATTATCAATTTTCTATTCTCTTATTAACCTGTGTGTGAATGTATTGTATTCAGGACCACAATAAAGAAATGGGAGAGATATGCAAGATTTTTGTCCCATGATTATATCTCATTACAATGCTGATCCTGGATGAAAATGAAATTTAACAAAAACGAGTATTATTGTATATCTTTCAGATCAATTATGAAGCAAATTTTGCTTGATGAATTAATGAGAAACGAAAGTTCTGAACCAGATTATCTGCACACTGCAAAAGATGTGTTGAGCACAGCTATAATACCAGCAGCATCCAGTCTGGAGACAGGAAGGATTCCTGACTACGTCGAGAGAATTGTACCGATCTATAGTGACCCGATGTTTAGGAGCCATTTTAGGATGACTCGTACCTCTGTTAACGTAACATTTTAGAATATCTATAGTAGTGAAGACTGTAGAGAGATCCCCATTGTCTTACTAAGATTATGAGCGATAGGGGTAGGGCAATGCCACATAACTTAAGGGGGAAGCATCTTAGGCCATTTTTTGTCAATGAAATATGGAATCATCCTTATTTAGTTTAAACTTAAATTTGTTCAAATCATCCCCCCTACTATTGATACCACTCAATCATAAAATAATCAAGCTCATAGCCAAAATGCTCAATGTAGGCAATGTGACCCATGTGCCTCTTGTTCTTCTTGCGGGAGCTTATGAACCTCCTAGGACCGAAATTCGGACCCATGAAGAGTGTTTCCCTAGAAAAAAGGAGTCTGGCCTGTTTGTGGTTTCTGGGAAACACAGAGACATTCAGAAGTGTAGCTGATCGATTTGGGATGAGTAAAGAGACTCTACATTTTCTGTTAGCTCAGTTTAATGGCATATTCAAAAGTCATAAATTCCTCAATACTTTCATATCTTGGCCAACAACAGATGTTGAGCTAAGTAACCTTGCTGAGAAATTCTCTCAGAGGGCAGGATTTCCAGATGCAGTAGGTGCCATAGATGGCACATATATCCCTATCAGTGGCCCCTCTGAATATAGAGATTCATACATATGTCGAAAAGGTTTTGCAGCTATGCACCTTCAGGCAGTTTGTGGGCCTGATTTGAAGTTCTTGGATGTTTTTTCAGCTTACCCTGGGTCTGTACATGATACCAGAGTGTACAGAAACAGTCCTCTTTTTCAGGTGCTGCAGGACTTGCCACCCAAGTTTCATCTTCTAGGTGACTCTGCATACCCCCTGTCAACAAGCTTGCTGACTCCCTACCGTGACAATGGTCACCTTACCCTTGAGGAGAAGCGGTACAACAGTGCCCATAGCTCTACAAGAGTGGACATTGAGAGAGCTTTTGGTCTCCTCAAGGGTAAGTTCAGGAAGCTGAAGTTTCTTGACATGAGGCATGTAGAGGATATTCCTAGCACTATTCTAACTTGCTGTGCACTACATAATTTCATTTTAATGGATGAAAGTCTGGATGAGAGTGAAGTTGTTTTGGAATGTGTGAGTGAGAATGTTCAGTGTGAGAATGACGCGAGAGAGTCGCTTTCAGGACAAAGGAAACGACAGGATATGCATGTGTTAACATGAATATGTCCTATCCTTTACTTCAGTGAACTTTGACTTATAAAAATAGTAATAAGGTTAATGTCCATCTTTGTCCATCATCAACTACAAGTGTATACCAGTATATATATAATACATGACATCTATTATACTGTATTCTGAGTAAAACTGTGATGAATGAAAGCTGTATTATATTCTATAAGGTGAACAGGATATCACACTCCAGGAGTGAATTGGGAAGACAGGATTCTGTATCCACTGGGTCCTGATGTAAGCTGTAAGTGGCTAGAGAGGCCTGGGGCTCTTTCTTCCATGACATGGAAGACATCAACGATGTGGGTCCATGGAAGGAATGGCAAGGCCAGCAGTTGCTTGATGAAGTTGTGGGTCCCCTCTCGTTGTCTGAATGTTGTGACAAGGTCAAGCTGCTGTACATGGGTCCAAACTGCCTTTGTCCAGTGGAAAAAAACATCCCTTCAAGGTCACAGTAGATAATACCTCCTGGATGGCCTGTCATGCACCTGAGATTAAATAGACAAAATTGAAATTTAAAAAAATTGAAAGCACAAAAATTTGAAAACCTTATATACATAATTACATTGTACTTTAATTAAAAACTTTATTTTAATTTAATATTTCTCTAATATATACATACATATGTATAGATAAATATACATTTTCAATATTTAGAATAAATACAAATTAATTTGATAAAATAAAAAAAAAATATCTTTACCTGCTTCAAAATCAACTGTTACCATTTCCATCGAAGAATTCCCTAGTCCATCCTGCACTGCCCTGAAAACCTGAAAACAACAACAAAAAATAAGATTATCATGTTTATATAAAAAAAAGTATGTTACACATGTAATATGTGAAAAATTTTATTTTGATTTCGATTACAATCTAAAACATCTGAAATTGTACCTCGATGTAGTCTTCCTTTCGTCGCCGAGACATCAATGCAAACAGCAAACAGCAAAGGAAACTGCATGGACTTGCCGTCTTTGTTTCATATTGGTCAGATACAAATTAATCAAAGGTAAACTGGAAGTGGGCGACAATCATGGCAGTACTTTCCCCTTATGGATGACCTGCTACAAGGCGACCCCGCTGTGAGTCCGACAACAGTATAGCCTCATCAATACCGATACAAAATACAAAAAAGGCAGCAAACACCAACGCCCCTTCTTGTTCTTCCATTCCTTCCTCTTCTTCTTTTCCCAACTCTAATCCTCCCACAAAAAAACAGTCAAGAGGACGTTAAACAATATACAATCAATCCCACAAAAAAAAGAAAATTGATAAGGAATCAGCATGGGTTACAGAGTACCGGGAACAGTTGAAAACTATGCATCAGGAGAGAATGGAGTTGGATCCTCGCACACAGGAGTTGCCTCGCTGGCATCTCAGCTTAGCTGACCTCACACTACATGGTTATCTCCTTGTTCTTCCGCTGTGAAATAAAATAGACAAATTTTTAAAATGATATAGTGCTGAAACATTATCACAATGAAGTTTGCAA
Source organism: Saccostrea cuccullata (assembly GCF_032062105.1). Taxonomy (NCBI): domain Eukaryota; kingdom Metazoa; phylum Mollusca; class Bivalvia; order Ostreida; family Ostreidae; genus Saccostrea; species Saccostrea cuccullata. Next base: position 157,461 of record NW_026920509.1, on the reverse strand, counting down.
AGTACATAGTATAATTTATAAATTAATTTGTATCTAGATCAGAGTCTGTCTTTGCCCCTTGGTATAGACAGGTCCAGTCCAAAGACTATTTCTACCTTCATCTTCTATGCAAAATTGATTATATACGAAGCAATCATTTTTTGGCCAAATATTTGTCATATTCTTCATTAGTGTGACTGTATCAAGAAATTTTGTGTTCACCATGTTGCGCCGTTCCTGCATTTGGCCATAAAATGCAAGTAAAGCAGAAAGTAGGTAAAAATAGCTACTTTGGGTAGCTTTAAATACTTAGGTAGCTATTAATACGTAGGTAGAAATAGTCTTTGGACTGGACCCGATGGATAATTATAAATTCCCAACAATACTTATTCACAATACCTACTACTTAGCCATGACTGTAGAGCTGAAGCAGATGATAATGACATGCGACAAGGGGACCACTTATTTGTTACTCTGTATTTATTTTCAAACTTACAGAGACAAAAATGGCCCGATTGTCGAAGTCCTGTACACTTAGTCCAACTTGCCATACTTCCACCTCACCTTTCTGTTGTTTTACATTTGTCATAATGGTAAATAGAGTGTGTAAAATTGGACTCCACGTGATCTGACATTCCGGGAAATAAACATACAGAGATTAATGTAAGAAAAAAGAGAAAATCTTGATTTCAAAATAAACCAATTGTGAAAACGTCCGCCATGTTGAATTCAAACGAGCGCTCGCTTCCGTTCAGTAGACAGGTTCTCGTCGCGAGCGATAGTTCTCGCGAGCGCTCGGTCTGCTGAACACGCTACTGTTGTATATGTAATTTCGGGATTTTGTAGAGAGTCTTGGTACATTTTCATTTTCTGTTTTTATGCGCCCGAATCGATAGATTCGGGGCGTATGTTGTTTTTGTCCTGTCTGTCTGTCTGTTGTCAAACTTTTAAACCTAGCCATAAGCACTTTCAATTGATGCATACTCCACTAAATAAGTCAATGACCTTGTGACCTTGACTGTGACCTATATGCTAAAAAATAGCTTTTAAAAACTTTTTCCATTACTTTTGAACCATAGGAGATATAAACTTCATATTGGGTATGCATACTCCACTAATTAAGTTCTTTCAAATGCCAATAAGGTCAATGACCTTGTTACCTTGACTGTAACCTATATGCTAAAAATAGCTTTTTAGAACTTTCGCCATAACTTTTGCACCAGAGGAGATAGAGACTTCATATTTTGTATGCATACTCCACTGATTAATTGCTTTCAAATGACACCAAGGACAATGATTGTGTAACCTTGACTGTGATCTGTATGCTAAAAATTGCTTTTTCGAACTTTGTTGCCGCCGGGCGCATAGTGTTTCACAAACACATCTTGTTTCTCTCTGTGCTTCCAAACCGCCTCTCTCACTTTCTTTCGTGTCTCATTAGCCTTCTTTTTCGATCGCTTTGCTATGGGCACAATCCAGTAGTATCCTTTTATTCGCGCTCTTTCTCTTTTCAGATAATCCTCCCCTTCCTGAAGCTTCTTCTTCTCCCTATACTTCCTTTGTATTTCTGCTTTTGATTTCCCCATAACATGAAATTGTTTAAGTTTTGTAAGGACTTTTTATTCAGGATAATATTTTTAATTTAATAAAAATTTTCCAAGTCTATTTAATTTTTGTAACTTGTTAATCTTCACAATAAAACAAAATAACGGAACTTGTTCTGTATTTTGTAGTTTTTACAACAGAGGGTGATAAAATTTAGGATTTCATTTTTAAGTCATCTACGTTGTGTCAATAGTAATTTACGTTATCAACTATGATGTGCATATTATTAAGAATATAAAGCCTAGTATTAAATATATTGTAAAACGCAAATACAATTTATGAATGTTAATTTTAATTTTTGCCTTGATTGGAAGTGATAATTAGTGTATTCTTTCAATATGCACTGCCCTCTTTCATTCTTCGGATACATATTTATAGTAAGCTACGTTATTAGGACAGTGCGGATGCTCTGATAATTTAACTATGCATAATTTAATAGATGTAAATAACTAGGCAGATAATGATACAGTAATTTGTAGTATAAACGGTTTTCTTGAATTAAAATCAATAATTGATAGTGATAGAAAACCTTCTTAAGAACGTGGCTTACAATGCTATGAAAGTAGAAAGTAGTAGTACTAGTTTTACTCATGATGTCATTTATTATATTATGTTTACAATTCTATATGTACTGAAGAGAAGATTAATCAAATATAAAATTGGACACTTTTCTGATCCTTATTTAATGATAAATAAAATATATCTTCAAATGAAACATATGTAGATATCCGAAATAACGAAAAATATCAAGATCAAAGGTTCATAAAACAATACAAAATAGGAGCAGAGCAAACACGGGCCTCCGAAACATCAGAGGTGGGATCAGATGCCACGGAGGAGTGAGCATCCCCTGCCAACCGGTCACACCCGCCGTGTGCTCCTTGTTATATTCGGAAAATAACAGAAAAATCTGTCGTCAATTCAGTGTATAAATAATTGACTAACATAAAGTATGAAAAATTTTTGTCAGCATTTGACTCAATGATAAATTGTATTTGCTGACAAGGTCATTGTATCGACCATAGAACTTACAAAATGATGACTTTAAACGAGACAGCTGAAATTCTTGTTTCATCAACTTGTTTGTCAATAATTTACCTCCCTTTAGAATTTTTTCATAGTAGAGCATGCTCTTGCGTATCTAATCAACTGATATATATAAACTCCGTATGCAGGTGATGAAGATATATTGTTGCATAGGTAAGGGAAGATGACGATAGAAAAGTTAGTCATCACGTTTATCATAGAGCTTCGTGATTGTTAGATTACCATTAACGTCTTTTTCAAGTAAAATAGATGTGTCAGACTCTGTGGTATCTTTTATCTCAAGCTCACTAGGATATATCGTATCGTCATAAGAATGGAAATTACCATTGTTAATTGACAGTACGTCGTCGATATATCTAATGTATAGCAGGTTAAAATCGCGGTCGGAAAAGATCGCGATTTGTTCAATTTTCAGCAAATCGCGGTCGTTTGAATTCGCGGAAAGGGAAATCATACATTTCTTAAACAGTACTTACAAGCATTTTTCTGTAGATATATATTGTGTGAACTGATATTTCCTCTGTCTCTGTCTTACAAAATTCTGTATATGTATATCTCGCATATCGACAGAAAAGTCAGGTCTATTTATTGTGTCGCTTTTAAGCCCATTATCGATTGAATAATAACGACACACCGCACTGATCCTGATTTGAAGTAAAAAGTATGTTACGCATTTAGATTCCTTTATTTCCGGGTCCAAATTAGAAATAAAATTATACCGTAGTCAAAATATTGAACTTTTAATCATATAATGAATTTAATTTATTGCCGTTACCCAATTTACTACGTAAATGCCTTGATTAAAAGTAATGACTGAGTAATACGCACGGGTAAAATTTAAAAAGCATGTTTTATTTTAAATAATTATATCGCACGTCTATTAGATGGCAAAGTTAATCGTTAGCTATAGAAATAAATCAAACAATTAATAAGCTTTAAAAACACCTACAACTATATGTTTGTAATTGATATTCCATACACTCGCACATTATATATAAAGACAGTCTACAGCTAATCACACTATTTATATATTTTAATATACTATATATTATTTCAATTTATCCTTATAAAACTTTTAAAGAATTATTCACTGTATGTTGAATTTGCGGAATTTGATTTCATGATTTTTTTCTATATCATTTTGTAGGATATCCTAATGCATGACTATATATTTCAAAGAATTTCGAAAATTAACCCCGCGAGTTAATTTATATATCTGCTGTATAATGCAGGACTAAAATTTCAAAGGATTATGACAAGAAACAAGAAAGTTATGAAGGCCACAGCAATGCGCGTGAGTGTTTTCCATGCTTCTTGTATCCTTACATTATGAGTTTCAAAAAATTTCATCAAAAAATAGAAAAGTTACGGCAATATCCATTATATTGGTAATTTCACCTGTTGCACGTGCGCGCTCTTGCAAGCACGTGCGCGCAAAATGACCTTTGTTTGGCACAAATGCCTCTAACCCTAAAAAGGTTTCACCTTATGTGTAGAATACAAAAATTTTCCCAGGTAATAATAAGCTTATAACTTCGGGGCACAATTGGTATTATAAAGACAGTTTACAGTTAATCACAGAAAATAATAATATTTCAATTTATCCTTATAAAACTTTTAAAGAATTATTCACTGTATGTTGAATTTGCGGAATTTCTTTTTCCGGCGAGTTAATTTCCAAAAAATGAAGGCCATGTTTTCTTCTTTTCACGCATAATACTCTGCACAAATATTGTACAAAAATAGGTCTGCTTATAACAACAATTGGTAAACTCAAAAAATGACATCTTTTTGGTTTTTGTGTCAACTTCAGGGTACTTGTGTGTACAATCAGAATGATTTTTAACAAAATAATTTTGTAAATGACCAATGACAAGGTAAGAAAATTTACGGGTTCCATTTTTTATTGAAAAAGCAGCTGTTGATGATACCAAAAAGCCTTGACTTTAATTTATCGTGGGGAATGATTGTGTATAAAGTTTAAAACTTGTAATTTTTTAAGCTGTTGATTTTGGTGAAATCTTGTGATTTTAAATTGTCCAAAAGTTCTTTGGAATTTTTAAGTTTTCAAACTTTGATTTACACTTTTATGACTTTGAAATTTCCCGTAAAAACAACTTCCACTCGGAGTTCCTCGGATGGCTCGTACCTCGCACATAACCTCGGGCGTCAAAGGTGTTCTACCATCTTGCTGATTTAGTCATGTGATCTGATTTAAATTTCTTTCAAATATCGTACATTTGAAATCAGAGTGACTGTACATTGGGAAATAATCATGATGTTTTTAATTCATTATGTTTGTGATTTATCATTTTTCCGCGAAATTAAACCCATCGTGAATTCTGTCATTAGTTTTTAAAAACGTTCAATGCTTGTACGAAATGTTGAATTAATTTCTTGAAGCCTTAAATTAAAACCACCGCAATTGGTACTTTTTGAGATATCGTTTTAATACCGTGGAATTAAAACAACTAACAGTATTTTGTGGCACCCCCATATATCATATACACACGTTTCAATGAACACTACGTTCCAGCGCGAATACTGTAAACGTATTACATTTGGCTGTGTATTCTTTTTAGCCCTTTTGGCGGAAAGAGACTTCCGCTAATTCAAGTACAACGCTAAATGTTTTGTACTTATATACGTAAATAAGTACATTAAGAAATGCACTAAATCAAATCTACGCTAATTTGTTCAAAACTCAATTTCCACCAAATATCGTACACGCTAAATATAATACATTTACAGTATTAGCAAAACTTTGAACAATGTCAGAGAGGTTTTCATTATATAAATTCAGAATATTATTCCAGATTACTAATTTTCTCCGTTCCTTGAATGAAATGTTTTTTTTTTTTTAATTTATCTTGAAGGGATAATTGGAAGGACCACCTTCATATAAGTTAAAATGAGTATTACCGTACGTACTACCTAGTTTTCCGACAATCGGTACCAAATTTAGGGGTTTTCATTTAGAATTGAACTTGTCTGCATACTTAAAATAAGATTTTCAATACACTGTAGCAGAATTCAACTTTCTTATCAATCTTATTTCGATTTTTGGGTAATGTAGACAAGATTAATAAGCCGTTTTGAAACTTCAACTATTGCATTTTTGAGGTGAAAAACACGTATTTAATCAAAGTTTAGAATCACATTTTACATAGAACATACGCGAATAAATTCAATTTATTTGATTTAATTATACATGAAATGGCATATTGAACCCCAAAAAATTCAGTTTTATCAATTTGCAAGACCCGACCAATACATTGTTTTAGTTTTCAAAGACAATCCCTTCCAAAATTAATGTCACCAACATCCCATCCTATAGATTCTTTTTTTATATAAATAATGTCCTGTTCACACGGAGAGTTTAATTCGCAGTAAATTAATACGAATTAAATTAATGCTAATTAAATTGCGTGCACACGACACTTAAAGCGAATTAAACTAATGCGAATCAAAATTTTATGTCTACAAAAAGGATACTCAGTAAGATTATTATGACGTCATTTGTAAATCACGTCAGGTATGCAGAGCCATCCATTTGATATAATAATCATAGTGGCTACAGTAATACATTTAGTGATTAACATACTTTTCCTTAATTTTTTAACCAAATATAGCACAGATACCTATTTCTAACCACCTGCATGTGTCCTGTGACTTAATTCTGGCCTTACGCATGCGTCAAAATTTAATTCGAATCAGCTTCGCTTAGCGTTCACACGGAGTTAATGCGCAGTAATTTAATGCGCAAATTAAATTCGAATTAAACTAATTCGCATTAAATTATCCGTGTGAACGCTAAGCAAAGTTAATTCGCAGTAACTTAACGTTTAATTCGAATTAAAATAAGAAAGATTTAAGTCCTTCGGACTGATTAATCCTCCAAAACAGTAAGTTTCTTGGGATCATTCTATATGAAATATTTCAATTAAGTTTTAGGCTTTGTCGATGAAATCAACCTCCAATAATAGCAAAGTTTAAATCACTTAATTAATAAATAAATGAAAGCAGTTGATGGTGACTGACAAATACATGTACATGTATCTACATTATCTACATTTTTAATCCTATTCTTACTAGTTTCTACCAATTTTTCATTTCAAAAGTCAGGTTAGAGAATTGTTTTGAGAGCACAGGCATCTAATATGACATAAACACTTCCAAGTTAACTTCATATATTAGTTTCATCAACAATTTTGTGTACTGTTTTAAAGTTTAGCGACTTTCTTGACGACCATTTACGCAAGATATCAAGGAATTTAATTTCTGTAAGCCCAATCAATACCGGGAGCCTGCTCTAAAGTCGCGAATCGATCCTTACGTCGCGGGTTCGAATCCCACTGTGGGACGTGGAGACCGGTCCTTCGGATAAGACCGTATTAACCGAGGTCCCATGTCGCAGTAGGTGCTGGCCGGTAAAAGATCCCTCCCTGCTCAATGGCCCTGAGTGTCGTGTATAAGACAAAATTTGTTGCTCTCTATGGCCACCGGCAAGTGGTGGCGTCTTCATATGAGTGAAACATTCTTGAGAGGGACGTTAATCAACATGCAATAAATACCGGGAGCACATGTAGGGTCTAATACTTTAGTGACGGTGCTTATTCCTCCATGGCACTGATCCCAACCATCATATTTGTAAGAGGTTCGTGTTTGCTTTGTTCTAAATTTGCTCTGCTTTTGATTTGTATTGTTTCAATGGTCTTTTGAACCTGATTACTCCTTGTTATCTCAATATTCCATTGTAAAAAAAAAAAAAAAAAAAAAAAAAAGAGTTTTAGTGATGTAGTTTTCTACTCTTTTGCTTATGGTTCTGTTGTGTCTCTATATAAGATAATTGTCTATGATTGCTGATCAGAGGATCGGGATGCTCCATATATACGAGGGCCGTTCAAAAATTACGCGGACTGTGCTATTATTTACTCTTATAGACGTCATATAGTTATGAAATTTCACAGAAATAAGTATCTTAAAGATTCCAATAAATTTTAGGCAAAATATCTGTATTTTAAAAAAAATCTGCTAAAATTATCGGTATGTTGATATCGCTGATGGAGAGGTACGGAGCACGACCAAAAATTTGAAGCAAAAGCATTCGGAATCCAAAATTTATCATCTATTTTCTATAATTCGCGATATTTTTCGACAATTTTCTCAGACGTATCTTTAAATTGTTCTATTTTTATGTATTTAGTTTTCTGGCGTTATATTTGAAGTACTAACAAATATTGTTATTTTTCTCTGATGCTATTCCCGTGAAAACGACTGTGAAAATGACGTCTCCTGAATTGACGGCGCACCACATTTTGTTAAATTATACAATGTACATGTGTAATGCTCGAGATATCGCCAACATAGATCCAAAAAATGCATAATAAAACATGTAGTAAACTAGGGTATACGTGACATTCGTCCACAAATAGCAAATTGAAATTTTAGACCGTTAGATCTCTGTAAAAAGGCTATACGGGAGGACGGGAAGAAGATTATGGACGAAAACTTTATCCGGACTGTAAAGAACGTGACTGAGAGTCACTAATATCACACTATATCTGATAAATACATGCAGTTTTTGGTTTTAAAACAAACAAGAATATTCTTTATTTGTTTAATAGATTTTAAGCTTGACAATAAATGTTGTTTGGATGTTGAGTAGATAAGGTAACTCAAACTGTACTGAGGTACTCTTGGGAAAATGTTGAGAAAATGAAAACTCAATCACATATTTTTTTATAATGCCTGTGACGTCGAAGATTTTGCTGCTCCGTGACTTAATGATATGTCCTGAAAAATCACTCAAAATTGATACCAATTTACAACATTTTGATATGAAATTTTGAAGACCATATAAGTAAAGATTCTTTTAAATTATGTGTGACATTTTGCCCGATTATGTCGTCAAATATTTTTTCTGTGCAACAAGTCCGCGTAATTTTTGAACGGCCCTCGTACAAGCATATAATTGCGTGCTTCAGTTACACAAATTAAAAGAAAATGACAAGGAAGTCTTGATCTCAGTTTGCGCTAGGGCCTTCATACTTGTATTCACTGTGACAAGACCTTTCAATAAGTATAAATTATTGCTTACCTTTTGACCTCGATCTTCAAGTTTGACCCACTTTTTAAAAACAACTTTATCCTTGGCCATGAATTTCGAACAATTCGTACTAGAGCTTGCGTATTTCACAAGTTAATTCCATATGACGAGACCTTCCTTTGGATACCAACAATTTGATTTTTTTACCTTGATCTTATAGTTTGACTTGCATTTGAAACTTCAACCCTCGCCATAAGCTGCCATACGGGGGCATCAGTTTTTCACAAACACATCTTGTTTGTTAGGCCGGAATTAAAAATATCTTTGTTTCCCCTAACCCGACCCTAAATTCTCAAGTTGGGTCGGTAAGTAGGTAAACAATTTTATTTTTCTGAAAACAGCTTTGAAAATACAATCTAAAATTTAATGGAAAATTACCTTTATAAATAAGACAAGTACAAAAGAAAGCAACTTGTGAACAAAATACTAAGTATCGTACATATGCCGTTTAAAAGCAAAATTCATGATTAATTAATTCACAGCTGTTATTTAGTTGAACTTGTGAAATATCTCACGCCATTACATTTATATAAATTGGTTCTCAAATACGCAAAGACCAGACATACGAGTGTATTTTTCCAAACCTTTCATCAGCCTTCAGAGCTTATAGATGATCAATGTACTTTTTTGAGGGCCATGAGATTTGCAGTGAATCTGGAACATTTTGCTTTGGAGTTAAGAAGTGGCTAATTTTAAATCGCAAGTTCAAATCCCAATGAGTAATTGAAAACCGTCCTTCAAAGGGGACCATAAAAACTTGTGTCCAGTGTCGCAGAAGATGCTGGATCAAAAAAATATCCCCCAGTGCTTAATGGCAAAAAAGTGCTGAGTACGTCTAAATTTGGAGCAATGGGGGAAATGTTTAAATGTCGTCGTAACAAATCTCGAAGGGATTAAAAGCAAAGAAACAACCAATTTTCAAGGGCCCAATTAAAGAACCAGAAGTCTCTGTCGAGACTGAAGCTCTACTGGTTTGTACTTATAATAAAGAAAGAGAAAAGTAGCAGTTGGAATATAAAACTTTACAAAAGCAATAAATAGAATAATGACAAAAACCGATGCACAGAATTATATATCTTATTGTAGTCTATTTGTGTGCCAAGTTATATTGAAATCAAACCAAAACTGTAGGAGGAGTAGCATTTTGAAAAATTGTTTACAGACAGACAGACAGACGGACGGACGACGGACGCATTACTATCGCATAAGCTCTTCTGGTCTCTGAACAGTAGAGCTTAAAATACACTGGACGTCTCAAGAAGCTGAATCATGATTTCAAAACTATTTGGAAAGAGTATCTTAACAATATTGAACCAATTGAAACGGAATCTACAAATGATAAAAATGCTATAATTATACAATGTCATCGCCAGGATGTTTAACCCATAAATAAAGGCATGAAGAAAGGACATCTGAATTATATTTATCAGGATGAATATGCAAACATATTTACAACAATTCCTATGGTTCCATAATGGCATATAGTAAACATAGGAACATATATGAACTGGTTATTAGATCAAAACTCAAATTAAATAAAATACAGTGAAATTGAATGATGTGTTCACTAGGTGGACCCCTCATCTACTCATGTGGCGGGCCTTGCCATGTATTACGTACCTTAAATTCAAAGACAGGTTAGTTTGTTTGTTGCTTAACGTCCCTTTAATTCGAAAATTTATTCACTCACATGGAGACGCCAAGACACCTCCGAAACATTCTTAATTAGTCATGGTAAATTTTATTATCGAATTGTTTCAAGAGTGAAGAATTCCAATTAGCTAAAAGCATAAGATTGAGACGTCGCCATTGTTTTATGAAGAGCTAATGCCCTGTAATCACATCTCGACGTCATTTTGTTTCCAACAAATGCTTGAAAATCACAGTACAGTAGAACAATGTCGGCCATTCTGATAAAAACTGATTTTGATGAAATTGTATTTTATAAAACTAAGTTAACAATAAAAAAAATATTTGAATCATCTTATTTAAAAAATCTTTTCAGTCGGTGCGATTGAAATGGTCGGTCGCGTTAGGGGAAACAAGGTATTTTTTTTTATTTTTGGCCTTAATATTTAATAAATGAAGTTCACAATGACCAACTTCAATGGGTGAGCCAAAAAAATAATCATAGAAATTGATGAATAATAAATATGGACACAGCAGCATTCCGTATTTGTAACAGGTATGTCATACCCGTAGTCACGCAGCCAGGGTTCTATTGTTTGTCAACATGTAATTGTCACACGTTTCTATGAACAGTACGTTCCAGTGCGAATAATAGCAAAACTTTAAACAATGTCAGAGAGGTTTTCATTATATAAATTCAGAATATTAATCAAGTTTATTAATTTTCTCAGGTCCTTGAATGAAAAATGTTTTATAATTAATCTTGAAGGAGTATATATATACATTTGCGCAAACATAATGAAATGTATTCTAGAACATCCTTTTGAAGGACAACCTAACTTTATAGTGAGTACTACTGTTAGCATTATCAGGTTATCCGACAATCGAAACCAAATTCAGGACCATTTTTATGTTCCCCAAACGAAGTTTGGGAACATATTGTTTTTACTTTTTTTCTGAATTTTCTTCTCCGGTACTTTTTTTGTCCGCGAGTGTTCTCGTAAACTACTCATCCGATCTAGGTGAAACCTTTTTAGGGTCACTAGGTATGTTATGTAGATGTGCGGAACGAAGGTCATTTTGCGCGCACGTGCGTGCATGTGCGCACATGTGTAACGCGTGAAATGACCAATATGATAGATATAGCCGTAACCTTTTAAAATTTTGATGAAATGCTTTGAAACTCATAATATAAGGATATATTAGTAGTATAGACATGATGACGTGGTCAAAATAGCAAGATCTCCCGCGCATGCACGTGCGCTTCGTTCCGATTGGATGAAACTAAAGTCTTTATTTCGTTTTTGTTTTCTGACAAAATCCTTTGAAATTTTGAACATAGTCATACATTATGAAGACCTACAGCATGATACATAAGAATAATCATGAACGCACGTACATGCACGTGAGCTGCAATCTGATTGGCTAAAAGTTTAAATGCCTAAAACTTTCTTAGTTCTCAATAATACAGGGTGAAATTTCTAATATGAATAGATATAATGTATGCCTACATTATTCTACCATCAAAAATAAATGCAAGGACGTCATGCACATGCGTGCACACACAATGTGTTAAACGACAGTATACTTAAGTCTTTTGATGTTCATGCAGAATTAAGAACTGCTAAATGCAAAGACATGAAACATACTGAAGCAGATCTTTTTACCCTTGACCTTTATACTTAGGTCAAGGTCACTAGTAACCTGAATAGAATGTTCATATTAGCTATTTACCAAAATGACCTTGACCTATGAACTTGAAATCGAACTTAACCTTTGATCTTAACCCTAGGGTAGAAAGAAAAATACCCACCCCCCCACCCACCCACCCTCACACACAAAGTAGAGAATCGCTGTAAAGCTCAAATTACACCTATGACCCACATAACATTTCAAGGAAACTGCAGAAAAGAGCTCGAGAAAAGAGTATTAGAATATTTGATGTGAGTTTCCAAAGTATATAGAAATTATTAATATAATTAATTACAAATCCTGTCGTGTTTGAAATTAAAGTACAGATGAAGAAAGTTGGTATATAAGCCTTTTATGATTACATGTATTTATTCGGATGTCGTTAATAGAATTCAATTCTACTGATTTGAAATAATATTTTAATACCAAGCATCCTTTGTTTATTTAACCTTTGAAATTTAATTGATTTTTTTAGAATTACGCAATCCCCAGAAATACAAAATCAATATATATGTACGCTCCTTCGTAAAAAAAAAATTATCAGGTATTTGCATTCATAAAAAAATATATTAATAAGAAGGAGAAGGTGTTAAAGAATATTGGGCACATTAGATGAGACGAATGTCTTTATAAATATCTCTTGTAAACCCCAGATAGCCTCCTATGCATTGGAAAAAATGAATAGTTCCGGTCAAAACCCTTTGCATGTATATATTTATTTACATAGTATATAAAATGTACTAGGCACAGGTACCAGAGTTGTCAAAATGACCAGAGAGGAAATATATAAAAAAAAAATCTGAACAGATTAAAGGAAAATCCCTTTTCTATGTATGGAACTACAATTGAATAAGTTCATTTTGATTGGTTAGCCATCGGCGTGATATCCTTAGTCGACTTTAACACTGCCTAGTCGTCGGAATAAAACCAACTTTGAGCCCGAGGTTAAAATCAGTATAGAATTTAAATGTGAATAGGTGTTTCAAAGGATGATATATACTTGAAATGTGGTAACTTTATATCTGTATTTTTTCTATTATTCGCGGAATAGAAAGATGTGTTAATCGCTTAACCAACATGCCATGATCATCCTGCATATGCATGTACATGTACTTGTGCGCCCATGCAAAACGTTAAACGATATATAGTTTATATCATTGCAACTTTAATATCTTTAAATGAAATCCTTAAATGCTTAGTATTTATAAAAGGTCTTACAGGAAAAGCTAAGGCACGAAAAGGGACATGGGGAGCGTTTGGGGAACATCTGTAACGGTTCCCGTTACAATTAGCCCTAGTTTGTTTTGATTTGGAAATGAAGCTGTCTGCATAGATATATGTACATCAAACAAGATTTTCAATACACTGTAGCAGGATTCAACCTCCTTATCAAACTCATTTCGATTTTTGGGTAATGTAGACAAGATTAATTAGCCGTTTTGAAACTTGAACTATAGTATTTTGGCGGGGAAAACAAGTGTTTAATTTGAAGTTAATTAGTATCACATTATACATAGAATATACGCGGATAAATTCAATTAATTTGATTAAATTATACATGAAAAGGCATATTGAATACAAAATGTTCATATCTAACGATTTTGATATAGTTTTATCAATTTGCAAGACCCGACCAATACATTTTCTTAGTTTTCAAAGACAATCCCTTCCAAAACTAATGCCACCAACATCCGATCTAATCGATTCTATTTACATATAAGTAACAAATTTTTCAGTCCTTCGGACTGATTTATCCTCCAAAACGGTAAGTCTCTTGGACTCGCTCTACATTAAATATTTCTATATGTTACCTTATGCTTGTGTATACTCTCTCTGTACTTCGTTGACTTTCATGTTAATGTTCCTTAAGTTTAACTCTCTGTGAATGAAAGTGGTTAATAGTGTCTGTAAACAAACTACATTTTAAACAATTATTAGTAGTAGTACTAGTATCTACCAATTTTTCAATTCAAAGTCAGATTAAAATGGATAGTATTTGAGGACATCCATGCCTAAAACACTTACAGTAAAATTTATTTAATAAAATTGTTTATCCAAATACGCCATATACCAAGGGAATTATTTTCCATAAACCCATCATGACAATGAGCGCAAGGTGGGCCAAACCCGGTGAGGATGCTTTTTCCTCCATGTGACCTGATCCCAATATTCCTTTTTTTTTCTAAGAGGTCCATGTTACCTCTGCATTTAGTTTGAATAGATTCAACGGTCTTTTGACCTTCATAAATTTTCGTTATTCCATTATTTTATTGTAAAAAAAAAATACATGTTTTGATGTGTAGTTTTTCGACTTTTTGGCTTTTATTTCTACTGAGTGTACTTGTATAATGAAATGATTGCGGAACGGGCTGCTCTATGATTTAATGGATCGCTAATCTACTTATAGATTAATAAATTTTGCGAATAAAGTCCGAAACGGGTGCACCGGGGGGGGGGGGGGGGGGGGGGGGGGGGGGGCTAATTTTTACACTGGTACTTGGGTTTTGGTTTATGAATATGTATATGTATGTACCTTATTGATGTTATAAAAAACCTTTTTACTTACCGATAACGGTACATATATAATTATAAACCAAGACCCAAGTACCTGTGAATTTTTACCCCAACTCCCAAAAATCAATTTACATGTATTTGTAAATTGTGTATATTCGCTGCTTTTATCTTTCATGAAAATGAAATAAGAACATCTGAAGGGCAATATCCATAACATTGTATGAGGCTTCACATAAACGTCAAGAAAAGATTTTTTTTTCAAGTTTTCACAAAAAGTGGGTGGGGATGATGATGTACATCTAGTCCATGCGGGATTGAACAAAGTATTTCTTCCCTCTATCAGTCTGTAGTCTGTCAGTAAAATCTACAATTTACAACTACATTGTATTTAATGTTCTGTTGTAAATGGTAACTATATATACATTCAATTTCCCGCGCTTGCGCGGGTGTTTATCTAGTACTTCTATATATTTATAATACTTGCATATGTAAAATGAAGTAACAATTGAAGAAGTCTTACATGTATCTCAAACTATCAAGATTGGTTTCATGTTACAGTTTATGGTTTTCATTTTTATCCACAAGTGCGGGACTTTTCGCAAAGTGCGGGATATTATTTTCGATCTGTTTGCCCGTCCGTCAGTCCGTATTTCTATTTGTCTATAACACTCGTTTACGCGTGATACCTCAAGCTTTAGCAGTAAAATTTTAAAGACGCATATCAATTTTAAAGTGAAAGGTCATAAATTCATTTTTGTGTTTAATTAATATTTTCGTTTCCGCGCAATACCGGTATCTTCTCAGCTCTTGCATTAAAATTTTATACCGTAATTTCCAAAGGCCTAAGGTAGGAAGACCCTTATTTGTTTTGAGGGGTCAAAATCGTAAATTCATACATTTTGTATGTGTGTGTGTGTGTAAAACATTACTTCCCGTCACTATTTCAAGAAGCTTTGAATCTTTTGCATTTTGTTTAAACTTTAACTTCCTATGACCTGTCTGCCATTGCTAAAGTATCCCTTCGAACCCAAAGCATGCTCTTCCCTTTTCCGCCAGCGGGGGACACATATTCTTTGAATTAGGTTTGTTTTAGTGGTTTAGGTCTCCTATTCGGGAACGTGCCTGAATGAATAATTCTATACATTTTTATTGATATTTAATTAATAAAGTTTACAATGACAAACCATTTATGTAAGCCAGATATTAATAAAAGGAATAGAAGAATAATTAGTATAGACCTTGCAGCATTATGTATTTGTAACAGGTATGTCGTACCGATAATCACACAGCCAGGGTCTCATTGTTTGTCTACATGTAATTGTCACACGTTTCTATTAATCCTATGTACCAGCGCGAACATTATCCAAACTTAAACAATGTCAGATTTTTAATATTAATTCTCTCTGTTCTTTGAATGAAATTGTTTTTTTTTTTTTCATCTCGAATGGGTATATATACATTTGCGCACACATAATTATGTGACTTTTTGAATATTTATTCCAGCGGAAAGATCAGGATTCAAACAACCTACATGTAGTAAGTACTACCGAGTTTTCCGACAATCAGTACCAATGACTTTGTTTATATGACTAAAACTTAGTATATTTATTAGGTTAAAAATTGAAACAAATCAAAAAAACTTTGCTTATTATAAGCCTTTAGTCCAAAATATCTGACGTTTTCCAGGTTTTTTTTTTACGATTTTGATATTTTACGCGCCAGGACGTAAAATAACAAAATTCGAAAATTGTTTTAAAAAGCCTGGAAAAACGTCAGACAAAATATTTTGAATTATTCTAGAGCCACGTTTCGAGGTTAGCTTCACTGCATTTTTATACGACAATTTCACAGCAGACGATTGAAAGGTGCTATGAAATTAAATTCTCTCGTCCGACACTGGTAGGAAAGTTTGTGTACGTACTGATTCTAATCAAGCATGAACAAACGTTCCCTCTGAAATCCTCGAAAGCAACTGTTGAATCCTGTACTTTTTATTTACACTACAAAAATTAGAAGAAAAAAAAAACATTCATAAACAAAATGGGCCATCGTGAAACCAAGTGCCTACAAGCATCTTCTGCCGAACGTTAAAACCTGCCGCGTGCTCCTTGTCATGATCGTGAATTTGAAAAAAAAATCCTTTAACAAATTGGGGTAAAAATGGTTTGTACCGCCAGTCGTACTTCATCCTAACGATTGATTGTGTATTGTTTAACGTCCCATTTAAGAATTTTTTTCACTCATACAGGTACATCACCGTATGCCGGTGAAGGGTTACAAATTTAGACCTATACTCGGCACTTAGGGCCATTCAGCAGGGGTGTTGCTAAAACGCGGAACGGAAAGCGGAACGGAACGGAAAACGGAATATATTATTTAGGATTAAATCACTTAAAATACATAAATTTTATCATAAGCGATATATCTTGCACATATTCAACTCCCACTATTAAATACAAGTTGATTTTGAAATGCTTGGTCTCTTATTTACGAAAATCGCCAACAAAGCATTAACCTAGAATCGAATTTGAAAACTTTCAGTACTACATTTTTTACAATAACATACATGTAGTACATTAATTACATTCACAAAAATTGTGAGGATGTCAACTTGAACGAAGATTTCCGTAATGAAAAGGTTAT
Organism: Saccostrea cuccullata; assembly: GCF_032062105.1. Classification (NCBI taxonomy): domain Eukaryota; kingdom Metazoa; phylum Mollusca; class Bivalvia; order Ostreida; family Ostreidae; genus Saccostrea; species Saccostrea cuccullata. The sequence goes on along the minus strand of NW_026920509.1, from coordinate 140,243 downwards.
GACTGGAGGGGGGGGGGGGAGGGGGCATATATTTGATATCTAGTTGATTCATGGTAAGAGAAATAAAATGTAATAAAAAATTATTAAGATTACGTTTAGGGCAAATTTTTATGTTCAGCTCAAATAAACATCTCTTCTACACACTCGTTGTTAAAATTTTATTCAAAATAAAAGTAGCTTTCTATATATTTAAATTTTGGATAGACAAAGTTGGAAAACTTTCATGCATTGTGGTAGATATAATGCAGAATCTTTGCATTCAGTGAAGTTAAATTATGTTTGTTTGCGGTACATATGTGTGTATGGTTTTTTTTGTTTTGTTTTTTTTTTTGGGGGGGGGGGGGGGTATATATTGAATGACCCCGTAAAAATTTGTTTTCCCACTCATCGGAAAGGTCTGAAAAGTTGTGTGTCCCCTTTTTGTGTTCATAATATACATAGGGTTATAAGGTTTAATAAATCAATTTTTAATGTGGATGTGGGCCCTTACACAGACTCGAAACTGCCACACCCCCTTTCATGATTCGCGAATTCGACACTGCATGCACAATCTGAATATCATAAGTAATTATTTTTGTCTTTACAGACATTGAATTGGAAACAAATTGAAAGAGGGGGGGGGGGGGGGGGGGGGGGGGGGGGTTCAAAAAAATTTCCAACATACAACAAATTTGACAAGCAAAAAAAGGGGGATATGTCATTCATATTTCTTTCAGTACCATTTGTTCCACGAAGGGTGTTTATGACTCATGATTATATAATAGTTTACAATAAAGTTTTATTAGAAATGATCTTTACAACAGGAATATTGCTCTTTTATCTGATTTAAATCGAATCTCTGTTATTTCATTGACAAAAATTTTCCGTTTTCCGTTCCGCGTTTTAGCAACACCCATTCAGCAGTGAGGGTTCTTTATCGTGCAAACGCCTACCGTGCCAGAGGACCTACGTTTTTTAGGTCATATCCGAAAGACTCTTTCATTGCTAGTGTCGAATGCAACTACCTTGTTACGTTTTTTTTTCGCGAACGAGAATCGAATGGGTGTATATATACAAGCGAACGCTCTACCACTAGGCTACCCTGACCGGTCTTTCTAACGATTAAATGTTATTGCAATGAAACAGGTTAAGAAATTCCAGCGTTGGAATACGAAACCGAGAAGGAGAAAGCAACCCATTTCGACCCGTGTATCGAGAAGAAAAACAGAGTAAGTTATCAAATGCAAGCTATTGTTTTACCCCCCGCAACAGGTTGATTGAGGTATAACGTTTTTGACCCGTCCATCAGTCCTGGATTTTTTTTTTTTTATTTTTGTCAGCGTAAGTCCTCATAAACCCCGGAATTTCAGCACTTTTCAACTTTTATTTTTCGCCGTAACTTGAATATAGAGTTGAACAGTTTGTCAGCGCAACTGTTCATAAACCGCTGCACAGAATTTTGTTAAACTTTGCAGATATTTAGAACACATTGTTATACTATTATAAATAGCTTTCTTTATATTTATTACTAATAAAAAGTCCAAAAAAGAAGTGTTTATTACATCGGTCTAACAATTCACTGTTGACCGGTTGCCGGTCCACATAAGAATTTTTATACCGCAATTTCACTGCTACGTCACAAGTTATTAATCATCGTTCAATATCGGCGACACGGAAATAGCCGAAATGAAATGCTGTAAAAGTTGTTGCTACCAGCAAGGTAAAGATTAAGGGAAGAGTATGTTTTGTGATAAATAGTTTTTGTGATAAAATAAAAAAAAAAAACACAGCGCGTGTGCCTCGTCGGCGGGTCATTCTACGAATAGAGGCCCAAATGGTGTCCCGTCATTTTAGTATGTATTGAGCAATATCTGGTTTATGAAATTTTAAAAATAAATCTGGAATATTGTAGAAGGAGATAATAAATATGCATACACACCATAAGGACACCTCTGAAAACAATATTACTTCTAAAAAAATAATTTAACATCATGGACTTGCTTTGAAATGCCATGTCCCAAACAACAAAATCGAATTTGTAATCTTGAATATGCGCGTGTGAAAACTGAATTTTCTGTCAAAATTTAACCTGTCGAGATTACTAAGGTATAATAAAATATTCATTGTTGATTTTAAAAAGATACGGGTTACTAAATTCTTTTTTTAAATAATTTATTGTTTGTAAAACGGTGTCCCTGATATTATTGTCATTACCGAAACGGTGAGCTAAAACTGCAAAATATAAGAGACAAGAAAGATAATCCAAAAGAAGAAGCCACGTGATTAAAAGTTTCAGAAACCGCTATCTTTGATACATGGCATAACGCTCTCCTGTGGGTAAGTAAGCAGATATTACATTGTAAATGGTCTTACTTTCAAGCGTATATTTATTCAGTGTCATTACCGAATGCTTGCTACAATAAAAGTACGATAACCTAAGAAAAATGCAATTGTTTAGAAAGAAATATAGATTGGTTTTGATATTGTGTTGTACATTATTTAACCTCTTTTGGTTAGTAGCGCCCTCTATATTCTGTTTAACATTTCAAAATGTCATTACCGAAACTGTCATTACCGAAACAAATCCCTTGAATCAAATCGTTTCGGTAATGAAATCAGTGTTACGGTAATGAAAATCATCTTTAGATTGTCTTGTGCATGGATTTTACAACACTATTATAGTGTTTTATGCATAAGAGCCTGTTACAAATAACTCCTATATGTGGGTCCAGTCCTTGGAGGTAGGCGAGACTAACCTACATCTAAATAATACACAGTGTTCTGAACAATTGTTTTCAAATGCTGATGAATTACCTGTTTAAAAATTAATTTTGCTCAAACCATGACTGTTTCTAAATAAATTTGGAATATATAAATATAATTCATAGAAAAAGTTATGAAAATATTCGATCTAAACTATTTACCAGAACGCACTGTCACTACCGCAACGTATTGTCATTACCATAACGAGGAGAAAATAGGTCAATTAATTATCAATTAATCTAATAATAAATGTAATAAAGTGTTTAATCAACATGCATGAGTGCGTGAAATCTCACACCGTAGAAAAATGGAAGTAAAATAATCATATACACTCCTCAAGTGCTTTATTGACCAATGGTTTTTTTGCTTTTTTTAAAAACGTAAATTTAACACCACAGTACGAAAAATAATGTGCGAATACTTCACTCAAATAATCATGAAGGTAAGATATTACTAAGATTTATTACTTCAAACTATGAAAAAAATGGTTTAATACTTTAACAATATTTTATGACGATTTAGTCGTCTGTTGCGGTAATGACATTTTTTTTTCATGTATGTATGTGTAAGTCTCAAAATAAGCAATAAAATATTCTAAACATTGCTGCTGCATGTTGGAATGGTTTCCTCTATGTTTGATTTAGTAAATAACGCAGAAAAATTGAATAAAATAGGGTATATGAATTCTGACTTTTGGAAAGTTCGTTTGGGCCTCTATCCGTAGAATGACCCCGGCAGGGAATACTCACTTCTCCATGACACCTGGTCTTGTTTTAGGTCCGTGTTTGCTCTGCTCCCGGTTTGTATTGTTTAAAATGGCCTAGGCTTTGAGCTTAAATACTGATCATCATACGATTACATGTATCACACACCTCATATATCAGTCAAAATACCTCTTGAAAGGTTCTTTTCGCTTACAAAATACTTTGATATCCATAAGATTCTTAAAATGCAGATTTTGAACGAGAATATTGACAGCCTGTAACATCAACTTTGGCAGTGGTCTGTTTCGGTTTTAAAAGAAAATTGATCATACTATAAAACATCTTTTGAGTTGTCACTGGAACTTAAATTAAAAAGCCCTTTATGTTTATAAGTTACGCATCTATAAAGGATAATATATGCATACGTACATACAGTATAAAACGATTTGTTGTTAGATAAAATTGTTTCTCATAGCGAATTAATTTAAAAAAGACACTGTCTGCGGACGATATCGAATGTAGTTTAGGCACTCTTCAAGCACAGATTTTCATGGAAAATTAAGTTGTATACACAGAATGACCACTGCACCGGTCAAAAATAGAAACCGGATCTCGGCACAGTTTTCGTTTACGCTTTTTTGTTGTTGTTTTATGTTAAGAAAAATATTTTTGCGAACTCAATGGAAATGCAAATTTGCTAACAAATTATCTACAGTAAAATTTCATGATCTACAGTAGTATGATCATTTTTCTTTTTGCTTGGAAACAGAAAAAAACTTAGCATTTGCAGGTAAAAAAGGGAAATAGAAACTTAAATAAGGAAGTGCTTGTAAACTTCGATGATTTTAATTCGAGTTCATTGTAGTATATTTAGAGACATGTGCATAGAAGTAACTTTTGTTAACTTAAGAAACTCGCTCGAGTTAAGGAAAATGTGTTTCCTTTTTCTTTTGTCAGAGCCCCGTGGGGATCCGGGTTAGAATAGGTCCTCAGTACCCCCTTGCTTGTCGTAAAAGGCGACTAAATGGGGCGGTCCTTCGGATGAGACCGTATAAACCGAGGCCCCGTGTCACAGCAGGTGTGGCACGATAAAGACCCCTCCCTGCTCAATGGCCCTGAGTGCCGAGCATAGGCCTAAATTTGCAGCCCTTCACCGGCAATGGTGACGTCTCCATATCAGTGAAATATTCTGGAGAGGGACGTTAAACAGTATACAATCAATCAATCAATCTTTTGTCAGAATTGAAACAGATCTGTTTTCATATGAGTACAAAAAAGAACAGTGAGCTCATGAGGTAGCGCACTTAGTTCCCGTCCAAATTCAAAAAATTGTTGAAAAGACTGCATAAATGATGTCAGTGACGCGAACATTCTTTAAACATCAACATCGGTTTTAATGTATAGAATTAGAGTGATTTTTTACAGGGTAAAGATTATCAATCACAAGAATTAAATGTTTCTTCGGTCCATTTTTAGCTCCACTGGTCAGAGACCAGAAGAGCTTACGCGATAGTAATGCGTCCGGCGTCCGTCCGTCTGTCTGTCTGTCTGTAAACAATTTTTCAAAATGCTACTCCTCCTACAGTTTTGGTCTAATTTCAATATAACTTGGCACTCAAGTAAACTACACTAAGATACATAATTCTGTTTATCGGTTTTTGATTTCGATAAACAGTGTTGCCGTGGTAACTAAAAATAGAAATTTCTGTGAAATTCCTTTAAAATGCTACTCCTCCTACAGTTTTGGTCTGATTTCAATATAACTTGGCACACAAGTACACTACACCAAGATACATAATTCTGTATATAGGTTTTTGATTTCGATGAACGGTGTTGCCTTGGTAACTAAAAATAGAAATTTCTGTGAAATTCTTTCAAAATGCTACTCCTCCTACAGTTTTGGTCTGATTTCAATATAACTTGGCACACAAATAGAATACACTAAGATACATAATTCTGTGTATCGGTTTTTGATTTCGATGAATGTTGTTGCCGTGGTTACTAAAAATAGAAATTTCTGTAAAATTGTTTCGAAATGCTACTCCTCCTACAGTTTTGGTCTGATTTCAATATAACTTGGCACATAAGTTCACTACACCAAGATACATAATTCTGTACATCGGTTTTTTATTTCGATGAACGGTGTTGCCGTGGTAAGTAAAAATAGAAATTTCTGTGAAATACTTTCAAAATGCTACTCCTCCTACAGTTTTGGTTTTAATATAACTGATTTCAATATAACTTGGCACACAAATAGACTGCACTATAGACACAAGTACATAATTCTGTGTATCGGTTTTTGATTTCGATGAACGTTGTTGCTGTGGTTACTAAAAATAGAAATTTCTGTGAAATTCTTTCTAAATGCTACTCCTCCTACAGTTTTGGTCCAATTTCAATATAACTTGGCACATAAGTAGACTACACTTAGATGCATAATTTTGTGCATTAGTTTTTGATTTCAATGAATGATGTTGCCATGGTTACTAAAAATAGAAATGTCCGTAAAATTGTTTCAAAATGCTACTCCTCCTACAGTTTTGGTCTGATTTCAATATGACTTGGCACACAAGTAGACTACACTAAGAACATAAAGATACTTTATCAAGGATCATTCTTCTATTTATTGCTGTTGTTAAGTTTCAATTCCCAACTGCTTAAGTACTTTTCCTTTGCTATAAGTACAAACCAGTAGAGCTTCAGTCTCGACAGAGACTTTTGGTTATTTTAAGAACTTGTCTCTGATATCAAGTCACTCTCGAGAATTTTCACATATATGGAGACACCAACACTTGCCGGTTCGGAGCTGCCACCACTTGCCAGTGGAGGGCTTCATATTTGACTTATACTCGGCACTCAGGACCATTTAGCGGTGAGGGGTATTTTTCTTACCAGCCTCTTCTGCGAAACGGGACCTCGGTCTAGACGGTTTCATACGAAGAACTAGTCTTCACGTCCCACAGTGGGAATCGAGACTGCGACGTAAAGATTAATCCCTTACTCCTAGACTCTAAAGCAGACGCTGTACAACTGCACAAGAGGATCGTTGTATCTACCTCAAATGTGCAAAATGTTGTCTTCATCTAAATTTCAAATTTTTATATTCTTCAATCATTAACTTCTCAGGTAGGTGGCCTAGCTATTAAATCGTTTTAGATATTGTTTGTACAAAGAGTATGCTCTTTCTTGTCGAATTAATGAAAGATATAAACCTTATGTGCAGGTAATATTGTATATTGTTACATAAAAGGGAAGTTGTCGTAAAAAAAATATGAAGTTGTATATGGTTTACTTTATCCGCAGTGTTTTTTTCAGAATCCTTGTATATATGAAACAAACGAGTCCGACTTTTCTGGTTCATTTTGTCGATTTTCAGGGCATGTATCGAATCAAAGTAGAAATTTTGTTGATAGATAAAATGCCGCCCATATATTTGAATGTCGGGTTAATATCTGAAGCAATTCAGAGAATAGATATATATAACTCCTTTTTAATGTTGTCAAATCGGACGATTTTTAGTAACTGATTACTCGCTCAATCTTCCGATCGAGTACCCGGTTGCTCGGGTGATTTTTCTTAAAAGTTTCCATATATCTATTATTTATCCAATCCTTTAATCATCGGTTGTTATAAAACACAAATATACTGTATATGAACATTATTTAAAATACACACTAACATGTAAACACTTTGTCTTCAAATAATTTTGATTTTAGATTCAAGAAAATAATTAATTGACACAGGAAGAAGACAAGTGAATATAAAATGGTCAATCACCGTTTTACATTGACAATTAATTGACACAGGAAGAAGACAAGTGAATATAAAATGGTTCACCGTTTTACATTTTCCATTTTCCTTTTCAGTCCCCATTTTAAATAGATGACGGAATCAAGGAAAATAAATATTAATTTTACGTATTCCGTAATTACTGGTTTAATTTGCGGAGTGTCCAGTAAATCGCGATTTCCGTATAATTGTTTTCAGCTTAGGTAATTAAGGAATATTTTTCAGTTTGGTGTTTTGTAATTGGCGTTAACGTCGCTGCAGCCTCATTGTAACGTCAGGTTAAATAATGCACGTTTCTCCTATATTTCATGAGTTTACACGAAAATGGTATTCAAATCAATTACTCAGTTGGTTTAGTAGAAAAACACAGCAAATGTAAATATTTCAATATATTTGTAGTCAAACCCCAATTAGGGTAAATGACATTTGACAGATTTCGACTCAGCAGTTGTTTTAAAGTACTTCCAAGCTTTATATATATGTGGCAGCATCGTTGAATTATTAGATCAGGTAATTATAGCTCGGGTAACTGTAAAATGCGAACCGAAATGAACTGAAACGAAACAAAACTAAATCAAATCGAAGCCTACCGAAACGAAACGAACCGGTTAAAATTTAATTTTATATGAAGTAGTCCACATGCAGTGTCACCCATATACAATTAAATACCTTGATTTGAAAAACATTCTGAAACTTTGGTTTCGTTTCAGCAGATTTTGTTTTGATTTCGTTTCGTCTTGATTTCGTTTCAGCTCAGTTCGTTTCTATTTCGTTTCGCATTTCACAGGTACCCATTATAGATGATGTCTTCAAGACTTGAATACCTCTAGGCAATCAAAGCTATCAATTATAAAAGTTGTGAAAACCAATCAAAACAATTCGATCCTATATGTGAACCATTGGATCAATTCTAACGGTACTACTGTATTAACTAGTATACCTTTATATATAATATTTACATTATTTTTCTGCGTATTTACTATGTTAAATGTATTTTATCCGAGGAACAGATAAGCAGTTTTACTAACCGATATTCGTCTCGTTCGACGGGTAACCGGTCAACCGGGTACTTGTTGACAACACTAGTTTTTCTCGATTTTAGGATAATTTTTTCCATTGCAATGGACACTCGCGTTTTAAACCTTTGAAGGTCTTTATAATCTCTTTTTTTTCTTTCAGAAACAAGTATGGACAGAAACGGCACGTACAACATTTCTGGTTTTAATGCATCTGATGAATCAGGCACTCATTCAAGCGACGTCAACCGCGTCCTTGAAGTCCTCCATTATACAAATTTCATTTTCCTTCCCACCTTTCTTGTCCTTGGCCTTGTAGGCAACTGCTTGTCCATCATCATAATGATAAGACCAAAATTTAAAAACATCACATCAAGCATGATTCTTATGGCACTCTCAGTTTCCGACTCCATCCTCCTTCTGACGCAACCGTTCAACAAAAGATTTATCATTCAACTTATTGGTACTGATCTTCGGGCACTCTCAGATATAGGATGCAAAATATTCTTTGTAATATTCAAAACCTCAAAGATGACGTCTTCTTGGCTAGTGGTCGCAATGTGTGTGGAGCGATTCATAGCTGTCTGGTTTCCTTTAAAAGCCAAGTTTATCTGCACGAAAAACGTAGTTCGTGTTGGAATCATCAGCATTTATGTTTTCATAGGTACTTACACATCGATATGGAGCTACGCATCAAAGATTAAAGACGGGATATGCCATCCAGATGTTTACAATGCAAGTAATCCAGAGGAAGTGGAACAGTTCGGTCGATTTCTACTTGGAGGAGTCAATTTGTACTCTTTCATCCCTATCGTCATTCTTTGCATACTCACACCGATGATAATAATCAAACTCTCACAGTTAACACGGAAAAGACGCCGCCTAACCGGAAAACATAAGATGGTAGACCAAAAGCAACAAGCTGAGTCTAATAGGACAACCATGATGTTGTTGGGAGTTATGATTGCCTACATCGTACTCATTGCCCCCGTCGGATCCCTCCATCTGAGCGCATTTATTCTGCGTAAGAATGCTTTTGGAGTTCAAAACAGTGGGTTTCAGATTTACACCGAAGTCACACAGATAACCGAACAAATCAATTACGCCATCAATTTCTTCTTGTACGTTGTCACTTCAAGAAATTTTCAACATGAGCTGAAGAGCATTTGCCGTTGTAACCTGGGCTTCAAGGGATCCCTTCTACAAAAACTACCAAAGCGAGCATATGAAAAAAATGAAACGAACAAAATTTAAAACGATTTTAAGGGCTGATATTCCACAAAGTAGCCCTTCTATGTTTATGACGAATATATACTTCTACAAAGAGATATTTATTCTTTAATTAGCCAATTTTAGAGAGATAATTAAGTCTGATTCAATTTTTTGTGTTTTTCAATTATTGTATTATTTCCAGTGACATTCATTACAATAAATATTCTTGAAAAAAAGTCCTTAAAACACTACAAAAAAGAACAAAATTTAAAACATTTTGAATCGATTGCCATGGAGGAGTGAGCATCCCCTGCCAACCGGTCACACACGCCGGGCGCTTCTTCTCATGATTGGAAATAAGGGGAAAATCCGTCAAAGCAGTAGCATAAATAATGGACTAACAAAGTTTATGAAGAATATATACATTTGACTCAATGATAAATTGTATTTGCTGAAAAAGTCATTGTATCGACAATAGAACTAAAGAATTGATGATTTAAAACGAGACTGCTGATAAGGCCAAAATAAAAAATACCTTTGTTTCCCCTAACGCGACCGACCCAATCAAATTGCACCGACTGAAAAGATTTTTTTAAATAAGATGATTCAAATATTATTTTTATTGTTAACCAAGTTTTATAAAATACAATTTCTTATCATAACGGCCGACATTGTTCTACTGTGATTTTCAAGCATTTGTTGGAAACAAAATGACGTTAAGATATGATTTCAGGGCATTAGCTCTTCATAAAACAATTGCGAAGTCTCAATCTTATGCTTTCAGCTTATTGGAATTCTTCACTTTTGAAACAATTCGATTATAAAATTTACCATGAGTAATTAAGAGTGTTTCTGAGGTGCCGTGGCATCTCCATGTGAGTGAATAAATTTTCTTAAACAACAAACAAACAAACCTGTCTTTGAATTTAAGGTACGTAATACATGGAAAGGCCAGTCTCATGAGAAGATGAGGGGCCCACCTAGTGAACACATCATTCAATTTCACTGCATTTTAATTTAATTTTAATCTGATAACCAGTTCATCTATGTTCCTGTGTTTACTATATGCCATTATGGAACCATAGGAGTTGTTGTAAATATGTCTGCGTACTCATCCTGATAAATTTAATTCAGATGTCCTTTCTTCATTCCGTTATTTTTTATCATTTGTAGATTCGGTTTGCTTCGACATACTCTTTCCAAATAGTTTTGAAATCGTGATTCAGCTTCCTGAGACGTCCAGTGTATTTTTCTCTCTTTGGGCCCTTGAAGATTGTTTTTAATCCCTTCGGATTTGTTAACAACATTTAAACATTTCCATTGCTCCAAATTTAGACGTACTTAGCACTTTTTGCCATTAAGAAGTGGGGGATCTTTTTTGAGCCATCATCTTCTGGGAGACTGTTTGCAACGTTACTCATTCGCCTGCGATTGATTAGCCACTTATTCTTAATCCAAAGCAAAATGCTCCAGAGCCCACTGCAAATCTCATGGCCCTCAAAAAAGTACATTGATCGTGTAAGCTCTGAAGGCTGACGGAAGGTTTTGAAAAATATACTCGTATGTCTGGTCTTTGCTTATTTGAGAATCTTGTCTATTTTATTCAATTTATATAAATGTAATGGCGTGAGATATTTCACAAGTTCAACTAAATAACAGTTGTGAATTAATTAATAATAAATTTTGCTTTTAAACGGCATATGTAAGATACTTAGAATTTTGTTCACAATTCGCTTTCTTTAGAACTTTTCTTATTTATAAAGGTAATTCTTCATTAAATTTTAGATGTATTTTCAAAGCTGCTGTCGGAAAATAAAATTGTTTACCTACCTACCGACCCAACTTGAGAATTGAGGGTCGGGTTAGGGGAAACAAAGATATTTTTAATTACGGCCCAATCTTGTTTCATCAACTTGTTTGCCAATAATTTACCTCGTTTTAGAAATTGTTCATATGAAAAAGATGCTCTTGCGTACCGAATCAACTAAGATATATAAACTCCGTAACTATGCAGGTGATGAAGATATATTGCTATATAAGTAAGGGAAGTTAACGATTGTAAAGTCATCACGTTTATCATCCAGTTTGGTTAGATTACCATTAATGTCTTTTTCAAGCAAAAAATATCCAAATATAAATTAAATGTGTCAGACTCTGTGGTACCTTTTATCTCAAGCTCATTGCGATATTGTATCGACACAATGGAAATAACCATAATTAATTGACAAAACATCGTCGATATATCTAAATGTCGAGTTGAAGGCCACAGCAAATGTTTTCTTCTTAGTTTGGACAAATTCTGCTTCATATAAATACAAATAGGTCTGCTAAAAGCGGGGCACAATTGGTACCCATTGGAATTCCTATTGATTGTTGGAAGATCTGGTCTCCAAAATCAACATAGGTATTGTCAATCAGAAACTCAAACATCATGTTGATATCAACTTCTGAGCACTTGTGTCTACAATCAGAATTTAAAACAAAAATGATTTTGCAAATATGAAGTAAATTTACGAGTTCCATTGTTAATAAAAAGCAGCTGTCGATGATATCAAAAAGTCCGGACTTTAATTTATTGTGGGGAATTGTTTTGTATAAAGTTGAAAAGTCGTAAATTTTTAACCTGTTGATTTTAGTAAAATCGTATGATTTCAAAATGTCCAAAAGATCCTTGAAAATTTCAAGTATCCACATTTGATTTACACCACTTCTTGAGTAAATTGTTGCACAATACTCTTGAAGCTTTTCCTTCACTGCTTTTAATATCTTAGTGATTATGAGGAGTAAAGGAAGAGGCTTGGTTAAATACCTACTGGAACCCGCCATGTATCTTTGCTTCTAAGTATTTTTATGAAGTTTAATTAATTGTGCAGGGGGATCTTTTACATGCCAGAACCTACTTCGACACAGAACCTCGGTTTATAAGATCTCATCCGAAGGACCAGTCTCCACGTCCCACAGTGGGATTCGAACCCGCGTAGTAAAAACCAACTCCATACTCCGCGATTTATTACAGAAACAAGTACATGTACACGTGTTTCAGTCCCGGGTTTATATTCATGTTCCCTCCGGATTGTAATCCGGTAAAACCGGAGGGAAGAAGAGGTTTCCTCTGAGTCTATGTATCCGTCTGTCTATCCACCCGACCCTCTGCCCCACTTGGTTTTCTGCACTCCTTTCTAAACGTGTGCAGATATTGAGCTGATTATACTCCCGCTTCAAAGAAGAGGGGTATAGTGTTTTACCCATTTATGTCTGAAACAAAGTTTTGGTCGCAGTTTTCTCAGCAGCTACTAATCGCAGATGCTTGACATTCTGGCACATTCTTTGCTGGGGCATGCCATATCACCCCTACTAATGTGTTCGGAACCTTTTATTTTTCTGGTGTTCTGCAAATTTTTAAACCCGATGAGTTCAGAGTAGCTCTGACAGTAGCTCTGGTGAGAGTTAGCGAGACTACAGCGAGATATGTTAAATTTTTTCACGGAAATGTGGCTAGGAAGTGACTAGCACGTGGAGACATTGTAAACAGAAAAGTTATGTTGCGTTTTAGTTTTCACCACCCTATAATATTGTTCTGTAGAAATGTACTTCAATCGATCTCTCTTGAATTCATTCAAATTTAAATTATAAGTATTCTCTATGATACAATTTTCTGTTGTCATGAATTAAGATTTTTTTGGACAAATATTTTGCATGGGAACCGGGACTATATTTTGGGCGTCAGATTAGCAAATGAGGCACCAATGTGACTTAAACTGACAAATCAGCTGAATGAGAATTGCATTATGGGTTACTACAAATACTACAGGAATTTTACGCTTGATAAATTCCTTTATTGTACTATCGGTGAATACAATTGTCAAGTGGATTCTCTGGCCAACACACGTTATCACGTGACACTAACTACGTATAACTACGTATACATTTTATTATATATATGTATTTTTAGGTCACCTGAGTAAACTCAGGTGACCTATTGCTATCCGTTTTCGTCCGTCGTCGTTCGTCGTCCGTCGTGTGTTAACATTTGATCATTTCCAGCTTCTTCTCTGCAACCACTGAACCAATTTCAACCAAATTTGACCTAAAGCATCTATGGGTGAAGGGGAACAAAAATTGTGAATTTCATGATCCCTGCCCCCCTGGGGCCTGAGGGGTGGGGCCAAAACCACTAAAATTAATGCAATCTTTAAAAATCTTCTTCTTTACTCCTGGACATCAAGCAGTCAAACTGTTTGCATGATTGTAATCAGCATTGAGTCCTTTACCAAAATTGTGAAATTCATGGCCCTGGGGTCAGGGGTTCTAGTGCTAGGGCGGGGCTAAATAAGTATATAGTGAAAATGCATTATTTCTTTGGAAATCTTTTTCTCTACTCCTGGGTATTAAATAAACCAACTAAGTACATAGTTATGATGAGCAAGAGTGCCTCTACCAAAATTGTGAATTTTATGGCCCCAGGGTCAGGGGTTCTGGTGCTAGGAAGGGGCTCTATTGATTATATATAGTGAAAATACATGATTTCTTTTAAAATCTTCTTCTTTGCCCATGGGTATGAAACAAACTAACTAAGTGCATAGTTATGATGAGCATGAGTGCCTCTACCAAAATTGTGAATTTTTTGGCCCCAGGGTCAGGGGTTCTGTCATTAGGGCGGGGATCTATTGATTATATAGTGAAAATACATGATTTCTTTGAAAATCTTCTTCTCTGCCCCTGGGTATTAAATATACTAACTAAGTGCATAGTTATGATGAGCATGAGTGCCTCTACCAAAATTGTGAATTTTATGGCCCCAGGGTCAAGGGTTCTGGTGTTAGGGGAGGGGGCTCTATTGATTATATAGTGAAAATACATGAATTCTTTGAAAATCTTCTACTCTGCTCCTAGGTATTAAATAAACCAACTAAAAGCATAGTTATGATGAGCAAGAGTGCCTCAACCAAAATTGTGAATTTTATGGCTCAAGGGTTCTGGTGTTAGGGCGGGGCTCTATAGGTTATATATAGTAAAAATACATGAATTCTTTGAAAATCTTCTTCTCTGCTCCTAGGTATTAAATAAACTAACTAAGTGCATAGTTATGATGAGCAAGAGTGCTTTTACCAAAATTGTGAATTTTATGGTCCCAGGGTCAGGGTTTCTGGTGTTAGGGCAGGGCTCTATTGATTATATATTGAAAATACATGAATTCTTTGAAAATCTTCTTCTCTGCTCCTAGGAATTAAATAAACTAAGTACATAGTTATGATGAGCAAGAATGCCTCTTTTAAAATTATGAATTTTATGGCCCCAGGGTCAGGGGTTCTGGTGTTAGGGGGGCGGGGGCTCAATTGATTATATAATGAAAATACATTAAATCTTTGAAATTTTTTTTCTTTGTCTCTGGGTATAAAGCAGATTAACTACCTTTATAGTTATGATGAGCAAGGGCCCTAATCTTGCAGAATTGTGAATTTCAAAGCCCCAGGGTCAGGGGTGGGGTGGGGGCTCTACTTATATACTGAAAATGAATTTTTTGTTTGAAATCTGCTCTTTTGTATTTATAAAACATTTATTTTTTTATATTAAGGGTGCCTTTTTGAAATTTGTGCAATGTGTGGACCTAGGGTCATGGGTTTATGTCACAGTGTTAGGGGCACTACTGGTTAGTTGGAATGCATTTTTGTTCCCCTACCCTGCATATGGGTATTCAGTAACCAAGCTAAGCAACTGCTAAGTGTATTGTTATGATGATCAATGGTGCCTCTTTCAAAATTGTGAATGTCATATAGCATCTGGCTTAAAACATGAATCAAATTCAATAACTAGATAAATGTTGCATAATGCTCAGGTGACCTATAAGGCCCGTGGGCCTCTTGTCTATTTAACAACAAATTAAAAGCGCCTGTGATATTTTTCATAGTTTCTAATGTTTGCATTTTGTTAATAAGAACACTTTTTTTTATTTTGCACTCACTGACATGACCATAGATTGACCGGAACCACGTGTTCGAAGTAACATGTAAACATGTATTTAGCGTAAACGTATTCGATCAACAATTGGTCAGTTGCTCGTGGTAAGATCCTCCGTGCGCATTAATAGCAATAGCCATATCAGGTAAACAAACGTTTGTCTTTGTATATGATATTACACATTTTTTCCAGCGTATCGGTCGCTGGTGAGCTGTAATTTTTGCAGTAAACTAGAATAAGATATATTAATTGTTATTTACCCCTCCCTCTTAAGCCACCAATTTCTGTTGAAAATCATGAAAGTCTTTCAGAAAGGTCTGGAAACACAATTTTCACAAGACGTTTTCAAAAGAAACAGACTATAGCAATTCCTGTTTACTGCCAATTTTATTTATAAAACCGGTTCTACCCTATAACTGAGTTTAAATCACAATAACATTAGTAGGTGTGCATATGTTGGAACTCATTTTTGTTCACATCTGACGTCACCTTCCTATTTACCTGTGCGCCTGTCCGTATAATACATAACGAATTTTGGTAGCAGTAACTACTCTGAGCAAATCTTTGCACATTCTTTGCTGAGGCATGCCACATATAGTGTAATTCATTTTAGTTCAAATGCGATATCAACTTCTTATTTATCCGTACCATACATATAAAATAATTGGCCGTAATTTTCTCAGCAACTACTCATCGCAGGTGCTCGAAATCTTTGCACATACCGGTAATTTGTAGATGCATGTCATATGGCGGGACTCATTTTGGTATGAATCTGATATCAATTTCCTATTTATTCTACTGACAAATGTCAATCGTTTGTAATTGTGAAGTGAGAAAAAGACGTTGAGAACAATTTTCATATGGATTAATTTTAGGTATAAGGCATACACAACCTCAAAAAGGTTACTTTTAATTACTTTGATAGTTTTTTTAAATGCAAATGCTTGTGCGTTCTTCAAAATTGTTTTGAAGCGATTCTCATTCTGCAATTTTGTGCTACATAGCGAGTATATTAGAGGCATTCTAACCATGGTGAATACTTGTCCAGAGACACAGTTAGATTATTCTAAGGGACAAACCATAGATCTATTGAAGTTATTACCGAAATGTCCACATTTTGGGGCACTTCTTCATATACAGGATGTTACAAAATGAAATATGTTTTGCTTTTGAAATAATCTCCATTTATGGTATGTTGATAGGAATGAATATTTGAACCTAGTAATCTCAAACACTAAGATAAATAAGTAAACAAAAAGATAACCAATGAAGCGATAACGAGATAGACAAGTTTAACACTATTTAAAATAATAATGGCGCTTGACGAAATTAAAGAGAAGTTTGTGGGTGTTTGGAAATTAGACAGAAGTGAAAATTTTCAGGAATTTCTTAACGAAGTGGGTAAGGCACATGATTAAAACAACAGAGAGAAAAGGAAGATCTATAAGTCTATGTTATACCGGTAGCTCTTACTTGCAGGAGTTAAGTCCCGTTGTACTTTAATAGTACCTTTCGATGAAAAGTACTCACAGCTCAAAAAAAAAAAGATTATAGAATTTTTCATATGTAAGAGGGTTGTTCCAGAAAGTCGTAGACAATGTTTACACCTTTGTACACGTTTAACCAATTACTAAACAAATTTTGGATATCTATAGTACATTAAATGTTCCTTAAAATAATGAGTTCTTAATTATTCAACGTTCATATTAATAATACGTTTTATAGAAAGTCCGATATGGTCTATCGGCGCACGAACAAAATTCGGAATAATTTACACATATAACTAATTACATTTGTATGTGTTTTTTTTTTACTACGTAAAGCATTAAACTCATATTTATATCAGCGAATCCTGAATCAAAATCTTAATAAAATGTCAATTTTTCATATAAATAGCATCAGACGCAAATATTGATGTGAGTCGTAATTTTTGAAGTGTTGTTGGAACTGGGTTTGCCGGAAATGACGTCGTCAAACGCGTTAGCGGCGCACGGGGATGTGATTAATTGTTTTGAATGTTCTTTATCCAATCAGACACAAATGGTATAAGATATCTGTGCTATATCCAGGTTTTTTAAAAACAATATCTATAGATAAATCATCTGTTAAGAGGGAATGTACCCCTTTTATTCCTTTTTATTTTGAAAACATTATTGTATATGAAAAGTGCACTAAAATAATTTATAAATATTGAATAGTAACAATGTCATTCCTACATCAATATTTAGATGGAACCAGGAATTAACGTATCGCCAAACTCCGCCCATCGCGCTATGGGAGATAACTCCTATGATGCTCCGACATCATCAACATAGCGTGTAACTCGGTATAAGTCGACGCCGGTTGACTTGTCCAAAGTTCCTGATGATTTTGCTGCAAAATATTTGCCATACGAACTCACTTTGAGACAAAACAAAGGGCAAATGCTTTTATAAAAGCTTTCATATATTTCATTCACTTAAAATATTAAAAAATGATTCCGTATTATCCCTTTCTGGCAAAGTTTATCGAAGCATGATGAAGTCCGAGTTCCCTCATACTGTAAACATCCATGTCGACAATGACAGAAGCACATTGCGACTGCAAATGTGGGTACATGTAAATGATAAATTACGACAACGACCTTTCATTCAATTTGTAAAGTAATAATTTTATTAAATCAGCAATAATATACAAAACCCATACGACATTGTCAAGACATGCTTTTAGTTCCTATCTATAACGGGACGATCCTTTGATTCTAAAGGGGGGTGTCTGGCTGATAAAGGAATTGAATGCTGAATCAGTTTTGGAAATAAATAATATGTCCTCAAATCGAAGAAAATAAATAATATGCCCACACCACCTCCACAATAATCTTGGATTGTCCCCCCTTTTTTTGGCTTGTTAGACTTTTTCAGTGAAGCGGCCAATAAATAATATGCCATTGGAAATAAATCATCCGTACTTCACCGACACGACAATAAATAATCTGACTCTGTCTCTGAAAAAAATTAATTGCAAGCCCCTCTCCCCTTCCCGAATCAAATGGTCATTCCGTAAATCTCTCGGACGCCGATAATATCAACTCTGGAAAAAACTTTCTTCTTTACCTTTAAGTCCTGGTGCAAAATGTGCACACTTTTAAGCAATAATATATAGTAGTGCATGAAGATTTTGAATAATTATGGTCAGATATATATTATGTATACAAATCTAATATACAAAGTTCGTGTTTTTCTGGGACAACCCTCATATAACAAAGTCGGACTAATTCGTTACAGATACACTATATTGATTATAATACCGGTAATGACAATGTATGTCTTTATATAAAAAGTGAAGTTATTAAATAATTTCGATATTTTGCAAATACATGATGGTGTTCTTAATAAATTAAATAATGCTTGTAATAAGTGGGAGGGGGGGGGGGTAATTAGAAAAATAATTTTCAGCGATAAATAGAATCATTTTTAATATGCAGATTAATTCGAATTTATTTTTTCTTTAAAGTGAAAAATAAAAGTTTTAAACTTAATCCTGCATACATATGCAATAATAACTGGTCATAAAAACCGGTAACTTTCAGACACAAGTCAACACGATAAATGTGAAATTAAAAACTCAAAAAGCGTATAGTTCTCTTTTAAAATGTGTATGTATTTTGACAATTATTTTGAGGGTAAAACATGCACATATGTAGAAGTGTTATGGACTGATTAAGCATACATGTACTCTATTATTCATATTGCGAATTTTTACGAATATTCGTATTTTTTTTTTATTTTTAACGCAAAGACAGTCTGTCAAATGAATCTCTATACCGTGTATACTGTGCATGGATTTATACTGGTTTTTTTGTGTATCAAACTAAGAAAGTATACATGTATAAACATAACAAACAAGTAAACGAGTTTTATTTCATTTCCTGACCAAAATATTTAATTTAGAGGTCCCAAAACGTGTAAACCCAAGTCCAGAAATGTGTTGTCAGGTCTCGAAACGTCGGCGTCCCAAAGCATGGCGGTCCCGAAACATCCATAATTCCCTTTCGGGATACCTGTCAGCGATATTACACGTTCCCCAACTGCATATTTTTAACCATCATAGACTTATTTGTTCAATTTGTTTATTGTCGACCACTCAACCCACTGAGATTGTTTGTCGGAGCAGATGGCGGAGCAAGTTTTTACTGAACGCGCAGAATAAACGAAATTATTTCATTGGTTGAAAATTTGTTGTGATTGACAGCTGGCGATACGTTAATTATCAGTGTTTTTAGAACTTGATATTTGTGTTCAGGATGTTTTTAAGGTTTGTTTTAGAACAACTGTGGATACTTCTGCTCAATGGTTACAATATAGAATCCTTCATAGAATCCTTCGAGTGAAATATTATTTGAAGAAAATAAATATTTTATCTGATGATCATTGTACCTTTTGTAAACAGGATCTATTATAGAAACAACACAACATATACTGAAAGGAAAAAGAAACGCATAATAGCATAATAGCGAAATTTATTTAACTATATGGCCGAAAATTATGAAAATTGGTCAATGTGTATTTTGATTACTGTGCACTAAAATTGCTGGTCAAAATTGCATAACCATGAAATGTATGGCGTCACGTAGGGGAAAAAAAAGCCAAAAACACGTGTATGTTGATGATGACAATTTTATGATCACATTTTGTGGTGCTAATCGATGCATTGGAGTTATAGACATCGTTTTCCGCATTTGAAATCAGTATAAATTTCATGCAATCATGGTATGGCTGACGGAAGTTACAATGGTTCCAGTAATTGAATTGCGTAAGTGAATAAAAAGGCAACAAGATGTTGCTGTGCAGTTTGTTCTAAACTTTTCAACAAGAAAGGGTTTTTCAGTTGTCAGAGAGTAAATTAAAAGGTTTCCAACCAACCATGGCGGTGACGTTGACGCGTAACAACGTCACATCAAGACAGGGCTTTTCATCATGTCACCTCGGTTGTTGTCAAGGTATTATCACTGAAACCGATATTTATACAGCAAACTATCATACCAATATTTTCACCCTAAAATTTGGTCCGCGAGCTTGGCAACTTTTACGTCGATTTTACTCTCACGCGCGCACGTACACGTCGTGTGCGTAATGTTTTTAGCATGTTCACACTGGGAAAATGTAGCCAGTGTTTGTCGAGACTTTCTCAATAACATTCACGTGTACCAAACCAGCTGGATTCTGTAAATTCTATCCTAAAATGAAAATTCGTGGCACTCATTTGGCGGGGGGATATGTTGGCTTTGGAATAATACAGCTTCTATCAACCATTAAGACTATTGTCGGAAGAGTTGAATAATAATCAAATGAGAAAGATAAATGCTCTGGTGAACTCAATGCACAGGAAAGTCAAGGCTGTTATCAATGTGCAAGGGAGATTATGAGAATTTTTATTTTAATTTTGGAGGGTATCGACATATCAATTTCAATAACTCAGGAATTATCAGTCAAAGTCACAAAAGATTTTGGTAACTTGTAGATTAAAGATGAATTAAAATGTTTGATAACAATACTTGAAAACATTTTCGAAATAATAGTTTTAATTTAATTTAAAAGTAAAATATGCGTTTCTTTTTCCTTTCAGTATATATTTTTGAATTGTACAAAAATTTCTTCACTATGGAGTAATCTTAGTATGCACATATTTACAAAAACTTCTAAAAGAGTTGGATTTAACACATGCAATATTATTTTAGGTGAAATGCCATTTTCTTATCATAATAGGGTGATAAATTTCCTTTTTTTTTAATATATATACAAAGCAATATATTGTTTCTTGTCTAAAGCAGAACAAAATACCTATGATTACTGGGCTGCTACATCATTTAACTCTTAAGTACAAAGTAGAAAAATGCATATCAATTCAAAAATTTACAATGAACAATTTTGAAAATCTATGGTCACCGTGGATTAATATTTTTGAGTTATAAACATTTATTAAAACACCAACTTTACATATTTCTTGAATGAAATACTGTTTATTTAATATACTCAACAACAAAAATTAAGGGTTGTGTATATAACTGTAGTTAAGTAAAAGAAATTTCAATTCTGAAATTTATTATAAACTGATGTGATGAATCAAAATTCTGTGTGGATTTTAATGATGGAAGGTAACGAGTGTGGAGACAGAAGAATGAACGTTTTAGTGACTGTTGCGTGGCTCAACATAATCGCTTTGGTGGAGGTTCTGTTATGGTGTGGGGAGGCCTTTCTATTCAGAGGTCCACGGGGTTGTACATCATCAGAAATGGAGCACTGACCGGTATCAGATACAGAGATGATATCCTTCAGCCAATTGCAAGAACATTTGCCGATGCAATAGGGACAGAATTTGTTTTAATGGATGATAACGTCAGACCAAACAAAGCAAACATAGTGAACCAGTACCTTGAGACAGAGACTATGTATAGAATGTAGTGGCCCTCGAAGTCACCAGACCGCAATCCTATTGAACATGTCTGGGATGTTCTTCAAAGGCAAATTCAGCAGCGGTATCCTGCTCCATGCAGTACCAATGGACTTGAAGTTATTCTTTTAGAAAGATTGGATTGGATACCACAAAGAACCATCCGTTCATTCATTCGAAGTTTCCAATGGCGATGCAGGGCTGTTATTCAGGCAAGGGGAGGCCATACCAAGTTTTGAGAGTTGTTGGATGATTGTCAGTTTTGAATTAAACAAATCATGCAATTACTGTATATGGAAATTCACTTTGAATAGGAGGGTATCCATAATCGGTAATCTTGTTCTTCTGTCCATGTGAACAATTACCATTAGTTTTTTATATTATCAGACGTGTAGGAACTTTACAGAGGAAACTATGTAATTCATTTTGAATAAATATACTTTTTCGATGTAGAAATTATAAATGAAGGTTTTGATAACCCTTAACTTTTTTTGTTGAGTATATTTCATTTTTGTTTAAAATCAGAGGGGAAGTGTGAATGTGTGTGTGAATGTGACTAAAAATCTTATTATATATTAACTTGACATGTCACTTTTTGAAATAAAAAAAATGTCAATTTTTCATATAAATAGCATCAGAGGCAAATATTGGTGTCGTGATTTTTGAAGTGTTGTCGGAACTGGGTTTGCCGAAAATGACGTCGTCAAACGCGTTAGCGGCGCATGGGGATGTGATTAATTATTTTGAATGTTCTTTATCCACATCAGACACGAAAAAAAAAAACGGAAATGCTTTTACACAGTATAACCTATTAGAGATCTTTTCAAATGGTATAAGATTCAATGATAGTTTTCACCTCTATACCACATATAGTTACACCTGTGTGAAGTGGAGTAATGTTTGTCAAAAGCAGACGGGGGGAACGTTATGGGCCACGACCGACGTCAAACATTGTGTTTTTTCTGCTGCCTACAATGTAAGGTGATTTTTCGACCGAAATACAATCCTGATTAATAAATTGACAGTAGTTAAAATGGACAGTAGTAAATTAAAATGAGTCCTTCAGTCAAGAGTGTTTCTTTTTTTTACTTTTATAAAAATAATTGGATGCTTAAGAGACACGTGTTAAGCACATGAGGTTGTATTTAAAAATTGATCATGACGTTATAAGAGACGTAAATTCTTACGCTTGCTTTCGTGCGCCGATGTACACTTTTATATGCTTTCTTTATTTTAAACTTGTTTTCTTGTTGAATGTGTGATATTATCATGAAATTTGAAATGCATGATCATAAAATGTTGCTTTTTACTATAACAGGAAAATTAATTTGATTAAGCAAAGAGAAACTAAACTATTTTTCCTGTCTCCTGACTCTTTTTAGGACAACCCTTGTATGTGTCGATTAATTGTCAAGTTCTTACTTCTTTATCTTTGCACTTTACATTCTAATAATTTAAAAAGGCTTGCATGTGTAATGTAACCTTGTCAACCTTTTGTAGGTGTGGGTTTACCCCTCAGGAAGATGGCATCTCTAGCGAAACCGGAAATGACTATAAGCATAGAAAGTAACAATAAAATCAAAATAGTAATGAAAACAGGATTTTTCACCCAGGAAGACTGCTTTAATCTTAACGAGGAGTTCCTAAAAGAAATGCAAAAAACAGTCATGAAGGTAACTTGAACCATTTTCCCGGAATGGGAGCATTTAATGACTTTGTTTAATATCTCTGAAGGTATGAAAAGCATGTAAGTTAATATTCGGCGGATTTATGGCAAATCATAGGAAATAACGAGGGGAAGATGAAGAGATGAAAGAAGTAGAAATCAAAGAGTCTGTGTTTTAAAGCAAATGGATTAGTACTCTGATGAAACTGGTTGATAAAAAAAACTTGCGGTCAAATATAATTACTAATAATAAAATGGAAGTCTAGAGTTGTTTGATTGTCTATTAATTACATTACTATTATATAGTACTTCAAAGAACTTAAATTATTAACCTATATACTGCAGGATTAAATTTGTCCCAGTTACGTTTTAGCAAAGTAATAGACGTTTAAAATAAAGCCCTACCGGAGATGTTTTTGATCTATAGGATGGTTAAAATGATACACTGGTTTGGTAACGTGGTTGGGTCACTTGCAATTAAAATACTTGTTACTTTTCTGTTGTTTTTTAATTTAATCAAGTACTTTGTAGTTAGATAAAGATTTTATCCAACGAGTTATCCTGGAGCCTTGGCGAGGGGATAAAAACACACAACGAGATGGATATGGGAGATTATTTTATCCCATGTTCTATACTTCACAACCAATATTTTAGTTTTTTTTGTCGCTGCTGTATTTGGAAAATATGTCTTATTATTCAAAAACACTTAATTCTCTTTTAGGCAACTGCAACGTACGAGGACGGTGTTTTAAAAATGATAAATACCCCTGTAGATCCGACATCTAAGATTAAGGAACAGATTGTTCACAAGGAAAGAGTTGGCGATGAAATTGTTTTGGTAAGAATAATACTTGCTCTTTTCACAAACATATTGAACACATATGGAGAAATGATGTGCAGTTTATTTCAGAGCTTGCTCCCACGTGATTTACTTCTCATTTATATTCATAAGATCCTGCAAACACTCAAATTATACCATTTCTTGAATTTATAAAGAAGATTTATTTCTTTAAGCCCCTGCCATGGATATATACGTAGAATTTAGCGCGATTGTAAAAATAAACATTCGTTTGCACCTATTTATCGGCGGAAGAACTTTGCCATCTTACAACGCACTTTGAAAAATTACGCACTTTGAAAAATTTTTTCAAAGTGCGTTAATTTGGGACCAAGTTAACGCACTTTGAAAAAATAATTTTATTTTCAAATTGCGTTGATATTGACCATATTAACGCACTTTGAAAAATTGTAAAGCCTGATAAATATTCTTACAAAAATCGGTATGATAAATAATTGATCCTGGTTGCCTATCTTATTTTATGATAAGGTCACTTAATTCAGGACATGAAATATTGACGTTTTAAATATTGTAGGTTTTGTTAATGTTATAATACGAAATCGATCTTTTAGACAAATGGAAAGATGATTATTTAACTGGGGCCATAAAATTCACAATTTTGGAAGAGGAACTCTTGCTTATCATAATAACTATGTACTTAGTTAGTTTATTTAATACCCAGAAGCAGAGAAGACGATTTTCAAAGAATTAATGCATTTTCACTATAAGATCAATAGAGCCCCGCCCTAACATTCAGAACCCATGACCCTGGGGCCATAAAATTCACAATTCTGGAAGAGGCACTCGATCTTGCTCATCATAACTATGTGCTTGGTTAGTTTATTTAATACCCAGGAGCAGAGAAGAAGATTTTCAAAGAATTAATGCATTTTCACTATATAATCAATAGGGCCCCACCCTAACACCAGAACCCCTGACCCTGGCGCCATGAATTTCACAATTTTGGTAGAGTACTCAATGCTCATTACATTCATGCCAACAGTTTGCCTGCTTGATGTCCAGGAGTAAAGAAGAAGATTTTTAAAAATTGCAATAATTTTAGTGGTTTTGGCCCCACCCCTCAGGCCCCAGGGGGGCGGGGACCATAAAATTCATAATTTTTGTTCCCCTTCACCCATAGATGCTGTATACTAAATTTGGTTGAAATTGGTGAAGTGGTTTTAGAGAAGAAGCTGAAAATGTTCAAATGTTAACACACGACGCACGACACACGATGACGGACGAAAACGGATAGCAATAAGTCACCTGAGTTACTCAGGTGACCTAAAATGGCGGTCGCAACTTTCACTTTAACATCAACATCATTTTTATTTCCAGTAGAAGATATAAAGATAAATCATAACATCGGCGGAAGAACTTTATCCGAAAAAGGTTTTAATTTTTTGCAAGTTATGCCGCCATTATAGCTCCAGTATTACGAATATGTAAATGAGTAGAATGAACATCATTTCTCCGATGTCATTAAAAAAAAGATCCTATATCTAGTCTGCGAAGAGCAATCGCGGTCAACTTAGAACTGTGTAGAAAACGAATATTAGCAATCTCAAATATAACTTTACGTCATGTACCACAAGACATTGGCCCCGGAAATTTTAGGGTGGAATTAAGTGTATAGGATAAAACAACTGTTTTTATGTATGTTTTATGAAGAAATCAACATAAGCACTTTTTTTTTAAAAAGTCAATTTATGGTCAAATTAAAATATAAATTATAACACCACCTTTTCAAGTGGTACATTGCTTGCATGTACCGGCTTCCGTCGGTTGATACAACTATTTCCGGGTTGTAATACCGGTATGGTAGTATTTCGGTGTGATTCAGCATTCGTCAGGTTTATAGTGAATCTTGCTTAATTTGTGACATAATAGGAAAACATTAAAAATATGTTACGTAAATAATTATTAATGTGCAATATTTTTTTTCCAGACAATGTACGTCGGAAATGTGGTGTGCAAAAGATACATGAAGAAGATAGGTTGACATTTAAAATTTATAAAACTTCTGATAATATACATGTTCTTGCATGAATGATAGCCCTTATTATATTTCTAGATTGTTCAGAGATGAAAAATACTGTATATTAGAAAAACAATTGTACCAACCTGCTTTAATCAAGTTTATGATATCATTTTGCTTTAAATTTGTTAATATTAATCATATTTATTTCAGTTCTTCTTGGAATAAACACTTAATAAAATAAACATTTTTCTTGTATAAGACTATAATACTCGCCAGTATCTACCAATTAAAAGAAACTTTATCGACTATGAAACCAATCCCGGTATTTGTTTTTCGTAAACTCAAAGTAGACACGCATGCATGCATGATCGCTGCTTCAAAGGCCTGTTTATACCTTTGGTGATGTGTGCAAAAAGTGTGTTTGTTTGGGTGGGGGGACTATCATTTTTTCCAGTCTGAAATCCAGTTTCATCAGCACTCCAGGATTATCCTTAAATATGTGAAAATCTTAGATGGAGAATCCAAATTACGATTCAAATACGGATGTATTTAACATTCGTAACCGAAAAACGGCAAGTTTCAATGACAGTGATTGTGGGATGGCCTTTATGAAGATCATCTGTTCTTTTCCTGTTACCCCTTCTTTAAATGGTGGTACACCCCCTATTTCACATATTTTGGTGGCATTTCTGCAAAGTGGAAGGATATATTAATCTATATTTAAAAGATACCCTGTAGCGTGTCTGATATGTAATACATATAACGGTATGTCGTCGTTCTAGGTGGCGAATTGTAGTCGGCGCGCCAGCGCATCCATCTCATCCAAATATTACAAAAGTATTTATTATAAGAAAATTTGACATAATTTGTGAAAAAAAAGTGATAACTAGAAGTATTGTGAGCAATGAGCTCACTAAATGATACCTCGCCTCCCATACGAATATAATGGCAGTGTCCATGTTTTGCTACGGGGAACCCAAAATATGTGTCGGATCAAAAAGTTAAATAGAAGGTGCATACTGGCATAATGCAATAAAGATCAGCAAATTTCATTCAGTGGTATAATAGTAGTTGCGGATACATGTAAGAGATGGGTACCCCAAAGCATAATAGACGGACGGACATCCCGATTACTATATACCCTCCCGCTTTTCAAGCGGGGGTATAAAAAGTGTGCAAAGCTGTATCTTTTTTAAATACATAAGAATTAAAATTTTAACAGTCAAATTAAACACACAAATCAATAGAAGAGAAGCCTGGTTTTGAACCATGTATAATCCTTGTTTTGCGTGAATTATTAAAAATATGCGCACTTTGACTAATGTAGTACGTGCAAATATGCCTTAATAAAAATGTCAATCTTGGTCATTGATAATCTTCGGTCCTGCTGACAAAGGAGGTAAAAACATTGCCTTCGTTTTAAGGCCCATTATATAAATTGAATTTTCAAAGAACCTGGATTGAATTCTACAAGTGGTAATCCAACTTATACTCATTGTTCCCTATAGGAAAAAAATATTCAAAATCATATGTCAGTTTCGAATATTTTTAATATCCCAAAGAATCAAAATGATTTTGAACTACCATATATACTGGATTCCGAAACTTAATAAGAATCCTTACAAACAAAGATACCGGTACATTGCGGGTTCCATGATGTTCAACCAAGCCTCTTTCTTTACTCCTCACCAAGATATTGACAGTAGGGAGGAGAAACGTCAAGAGTTCTGTGCAACAATATATTCAAGAAGTGGTGTAAATCAGATGCATGTGGATACTTAAAAATTCCAAGGAACTTTAGAACAATTTGAAATCACAAGATTTTACCAAAATCAACAGCTTAACTTACGTTTTTCACACTCATTGTTTGTCCATTATTTATAGACTTAATTAACGACGGATTTTCCGTTACTAGTATTTCCCGTTAATGACAAGGAGCACACGGCGGGTGTGACCGGACGGCAGGGGATGCTCACTCCTCCATGGCATCTAATCCAACCTCTGATGTTCTGGAGGTCTGTGCTTGCTCTGCTCCTAATTCATACTGTTTTATGGACTTTTGATCTTGAACACTGTTCATTATCATCATATGTTTCATTCCAAAACTTGTCTTTTTACTAAAAAAAAAAATATCTAAAGAAATTAAAGAATCAACTATAAAAATTATATGCTGACGCATACCTTATCATGATTATATTTGCATTTAAGGAACCTCCATGAATTTTTTCCTTCCCAAAATTATATTTTGCCATTCTTCAAAGCACATTTGTATTTGAAAGGTGTTTCATATTCCCGGTATATCAATAAAAACATACCCAATATTTACTGTCCCTTTAATTTGTTTTTACAAATTAAAAAAAATTGTCCACAATTAATGTAACGACAACGAATCGTGATCAGAAGGTGAATGTCTTAGTTTATTTCAGTATCTATACTTACCTGCATCGAACAATTTCCAATATGTCATGGACTCCTACTACTATGTTTGTATTAGACATTTCCTAATTTTGCGACTCTGACAGTTGTTCAAAATTTTTAGGGGCCGTGTCAAAATTTAATTATTTAAATACAAACAAAAACACTTTTTCCTAGATAATGCAACGTAGTATGTAGCATTTCAAGAATATCCAAGATAGAAAAATAAAAAAATTCAACAATGCGATATTATTTTAAATAAAGTTTTTCACCGGCTCTTTATTATATTAGACGCAGATATTTTCATTGTATTCATACAATTGTTATAATCAAAATCCCAACACTCTTCGATTTTGTACGTAGTGGGTTTCTTGGACATCAAAACGATGCACAGATACTGAATTTTTTACCAGCTCTCGGCCCAAACCAAGCACTACCCTTTCCAAACGAGTGCGTTATCCTAAGCAGGGACAAAATTTTCTTAATAGAGATCCCTTTGTCACTGCGTACACCCGTGCAGAGATAAATAGACGACCTGCACATCAGCAGCGACAATGAAGATCAAAGTACTCAGAAGTACAGAGAGCCGGGCTCATTTACAGAGTAGAATGGATTTCTTACATGAATCACGTTTATATTCTGATGAAAAAATTATTTTAAAACTATCAATATAAATGATAAGACACTGACAGTGAGTTTTTCAATCCTAATACCACGGTCCGATTTTGTCAGAATCAGAATTAATCTGGTACCGCAGCTGAACATAAACAAACAGGCCAGCCTGGTTCCCTCTCCTGCTTTACCTCGTATGTGTAGAGAACTACGGTAACACTGATTATCAAAAATCCTTACGCTAATGAACTATGTTCTTTGACTTATGAAGTTTTCAAAGTCATAACTACTAATGTTTATTTTATATAGAAAAAACTTAGTTTTATTTTTGTTGCTTTATTTAGCGTTTGTATTATCTCAAAAGCGGTTGAGAGTAAGAACTATATTTTGCACGTAACTTTAAAATGGCGACTATGGGGTCAACATCCTGCCTTGAACAGGATCACATAAGCCGGCAATTGCTCTTTGAGCAATAAGCCCGGCTAAAAATTAAACAGAAAAATAAATACACACAGAATAAATGTTGAACATGTAATTCGAGAAATAAAATTGTTCCGTGCCATAGGCATTTTGTGGAGGCATCCAAAGTACAAAATAAGACAAACAGTCAATATTTGCGCTGCTTTATCATGCAGAAGAAAACAAATGATAAATCTATACTAAAATTAAACTTGTCTTTTTTTTTTTGTTTTTTTTTTTTTTTTTTGGTCATGGAAAATTACATAAAATCCGTCTAACGTAAAACTCCTTTTTATACGGCCCCTTATATATCGAAGTACAGAGTACGAGTTCGAGCTCGTTGCACTCTTAACTGGAAATGTCCATTATTTTTAACCACTCTCTAATACCTGACATCCGGGTACTTCAGTATATGTTCGGGCAGCCATATATTGATTTCACTCGGGTTTTTCTCCGGTGAATTTTTTTTTCAGGCATTTACCTATTGCTTTACTTCTATCATTCAAATAATTGGTTGAACTTGTAATTCTGAAGTTATTTTGATCGCTGTTGTGCTTTTTAGTCATGGTTTAGTTTGTTTTTGTTGTTAATTTTACCTTGAACTACTTAATTAGGTCAGTACCGACAACTTGTAGTAATCGGTAGGTCTTACAAAGAATGCATGCGATGCACAGAGAGACGTGAATCGTTAGTAAACTGGCAAAAGTCGCAACTGATACCAACTCAGGATATAGACTATTTGGGGGCGCACTTCAGTTGGACAACGGGAGCAGTGTATCCGTCTGAAGAAAAGTTTCAGAATCTCTGAAGATAATTACACAATTCCCTAGATCAACATCGGTGCGAGCACTCAAGTTTCTCAGGCCTCTGGGTCTAATGACAACATGTATAGATTTAATCCCATTGGCTTGCTTACATTGTACATATGCGGCCAAACCAATTTTATTTCTTGTCTTTATGGCAACCACACAGACATTTTGTTTGCCCTGATACCCATCAGATGGTCATTCATTTAGAATGGTGGACCAACATTCTTCTTTACCAGGAAGAGCCAGTAGTTCTATGGACAGATGCATCAGATATGGGTTGGGGAGCCCCTTTAGTCACATTTTAAATTTCGGGGAAGTGAATGTGTCTCAACAGACCCACAATATAAACTGGCTAGAATGAAAGCTGTTCAGTTGGCCTTGATGCAGTTTTGCCTCAGATCAGGAACAAGCGAGTCCTCCTCTGGTGCAACAACTCGACAGTTGCCTAGTACATAAACAAGGAGAGAGGCACAAGATCATTTCTACTCTGTCTTCTGACATGAGAGATTTTTCAGTGGACGAAGAGTCACAACATTGTTTTCAGTGCAGCCCAGATACCGAGTAAGAGAAACATCCTTGCGGACAGTTTATCCAGGGGCTGATTAGGCATTCGACTGATAGAAATTAAAGGAGCCCGAATCAAAATATTGTGAAGAATATTTTTCAGTGATTCAATCCGCCAAATATCGATCTGTTTGTGATTTCGGAAAAGAGGCTTTAAGTGTTTTAATTTGCTCCCCATTTCCAATGGAAGTAGCCTTTGGAACAAATGCACTGAGTGTATGTTGGACAGGGATGTATGCATATATATGCATTCCCTCCTCCAGTTCTGCTCCACTTAGTTCTACAGAAAGTAGCTCAGAGACACTGCACTTTGATACTGATAGCACCATTTGCATCAGGTCGGTCATGGGAACCATTACTCACTGAACTTCTCATAGATCATCCAAGAGAATTACCAGTATTATCAAGAATGCTGACACAGGAAAGAGGTCAAGTGGTTCATCCAGACCCGGAAAATCTAAGATTAGTAACTTGGAAAATTTTCAGCATAAGAATGCTGCATAGAGAATATATTATCTATTATAATAACGTCCGAGAGAGATTATAACGTCAGTTATCGTAATAAGGAAAATATTCTCCGTGTACTTCCGTTGCATTTACGTAAGGATTTTTTAACGCTTTGATCAAAATGCCGTTTAAGGAGAAATTGTGGGATTCTTACGAGATGCAAAGTCGATCTGACAGCACGGACCAAGACAGAAATATAAGAGACAGTGTGAATAGACATTTCAGGTTAAAACAAGCAAATTCAAAGAATTGCGGTCCCCCGCTTTCGGTGTCTTTGTGGGTGAGATGTTATCTTTTATGACATATTGTGTGTAATATGAACATCCTATCATATGTCATTTATTTAGAAAGTAACATTGAAGTTGATTTTTTTTAGGATGAAAACCCTAATCCTGACCGTTAAAAAGTTATGGCCAAAGTAAAAAGTTTTTTAAAAGTAGGTCAACTCCAAGGTCAAGATCAAAGGGTCAAAATTGTTGTTATCCAATGAAAGGTTTTCTCACAAGGATTACATATGTGAAGTATGAAAGCCCTAGCCCTAACTGTTCAAAATTTATGGTCAAGGTTAAAAGTTTTTTCATTAGTACGTAAATCTTTAAGGTCAAGGTCAAAAGATCAAAGTTGTTGATATCCAATGAAAGGACTTGCCACAAAGAATACTTATTTGAAATATAATAGTCCTAGTATTTACCGTTCAAAAGTTGTGACCAAAGTTAAAGTTTTTTTAAAAAGTAGTTAAAACTCCAATGTCAAGGTCAAAGGGTAAAAGTTGTTGGTATCCAATGAAAGGTCTTCTCAAAAGGAAAACATATGTGAAGTATGAAAGCCCTAGCCCCCGCCGTTCAAAAGTTATGGTCAAGGTTAAAGATTTTTCATAAGTACGTAAATCTCCAAGGTCAAGGTCAAAAGGTCAAGGTTGTTGATATCCAATGAAATGTCTTGCCACAAGGAATACATATGTGAAATATAAAAGTCCGACTATCTACTGTTTAAAAGTTGTGACCAAGGTTAAAGTTTTTAAAAAGTAATTAAAACTCCAAGGTCAAGGTCAAAGGGTACAAGTTATTGGTATCCATTGATAGGTCTTCTCACAGGGATTACATATGTGAAGTAAGAAAGCCTTAGTCCTCACTGTTCAAAAGTTATGGTCAAGGTTAAAGTTTTTTCATAAGTACGTAAATCTCCAAGGTCAAGGTCAAAAGGTCAAGGTTGTTGTATCCAATGAAAGGTTTTGCCACAAACAATACATATGTGAAATATGAAAGTCCTAGTACCTACTATTCAAAAGTTATGGCCAAAGTAAAAGTTTGAAATTTTTGTGTAAAAGTGGGTCAAACTCCAAGGTCAAGGTCAAAAGGTCAAATTTGGTGATACCCAAAGAAAGGTCTTGTCACAAGGAATACACATGTGAAATATGAAAGTCATAGCTCCACTAAATCAAAAGTTATGGGCAAGGTTAAAGTTTTTGTGACGGACAGACTGACGGACAGACTGACGGACAGACAGACAGACGAATGAGATTTAATGTCCCCTCGCTTTCGCGAAAGCGGGGGACAATAAAATATTCATATATGTTTTTAAACCCAGAAAAACCAGTGGAGGTACAACGTAAACAAACCGGAGTGACATACCTTTCTCTCTTGTATTGTTTAAAGGGGTATTTTTTGTGGAGAGATTATTGTGGGGTTTTTACGATTTTTTCCTTTGGTACACATGATGAATAAGTGTAATAAATACTTTTTTTTTAAATGTCCAACAAGCCTCGGGATTGAATATCGGGAGGGTGGGTTCCTGTTCCCAAATACCTGTGAACGATATGGTACGGTAACCTTTATTTCGTCCTTCAAAATCTGAAATTTCCTATATTGTTACACTGTCCTGAATTTTATTTTTGACAAACATGCATACAAGTTGAGGGAATTTGATCAACTCTTTTTAAGTGAAAAGAAATCACTTGAGTATGCTGAAGCTATTTCTGACATTGGTTTCCCTTTATCCCAGTGCTGGGGATTCATAGATGGTAAAGTAAGACCAATTTGCAGACCGCCGAAACATCAGCAAGTCGTTTATAGTGACCACAAACGCTTACATGGACTTAAGTTTCAGTCGATCACAATTCCCAACGGATTGATAATTCACATGTAGGGGCATGTCGAAACTCTCTCATAAATTTCATTTGTGGACTACAGAAAGAACCAGAAACTTCTTCAATCAGTCGTTTAATACATGTACTACTTTGTTGCGACGCTACTCACAAACTGCCATACTTATTTATATGGAAGCGTCACAAGTGATTACTTCAGCCTGCAACCTCCAACTCTTGAGGAGTATACTAGTATGTCTTGAGAAATTAACCTATTAAAATGGAAAGCAAACAATCAAACCGAATGTCATTTCTGCTATAAAAAAATATTTATTTATTCATTTATTTTTTGTGTCAGAGAAACGTTTTGTCATTAAATATTATTTAATTTCATTTATTTAAACATTTTGTTAAATCTCCATCATCATTTTATTGTGTTGCTCCTCGTTTTCAAGTCTCTGAAACCTTTCCTGCCTGTCTGTTTCGAACCTATCCCTTTCAAATTTAAATTCTTCCTTCATCAATGCGAGTTCCTCTTGTTTGGTTGCTATTTCTGCTTCCGCCTTTTCCTTTAAGTAAGTGACAACGGAGGTAGCTTTTTTCGGCATATTTCTGAGGCCTTCGTCTGAAGTAAGTTTTGATTTAAATTAAATAATAAAAGGCAGATGTGTTCCGTTTAATGAAAAAAAAAAATTAAAATGGCCCGATCGTACCCAAAATCGTTTTAAAAAATTTATAAGGCAGATGTGTTCCGTTTAATGAAAAAAAAAAATTAAAATGGCCCGATCGTACCCAAAATCGTTTTAAAAAATTTATAATTTTGTGTGAAAGATTTTCATTTCTCAATAAAATTATACAGTAAAACTAGGTTATAACGAAGTCACTAGGAACTATAAAAATACTTAGCTACATGTATATTGATTTCGTAATTCGTTAAATTCGTTTAAGAAAAATTCGTTCAATTTATATATAATGTAGCTGGGGATTCATTATAACTTCGCTATATTCGTGAATTCGCAATATCCGTGTTCGCACTAAATGAGTTTTATTGTATCCTTTTACTTTATGTAGGATTTATTAAATTTTAAATTTCTTGGGTGTGGGGCGTGTGTTCAATTCCGTTGTTTTTATATTTTCTGCTGTAGTTTTTGGAATAAACAAATATTTACCGGAGAAAAAACAATTAAAATGAGCAAGAGGCCCACGGGCCTTATAGGTCACCTGAGTATTATGTAACAACTTTCCAATAATTAAATTAAATTTGCGGTTTAAACCTAAAGCCATGAAATTCACAGTTTTGAAAGAGGCACCATTGTTAATCATAACTATACACTTACCATGCTTACTTTCAAATTGGATACATGACCTTAATACCAAAAGGTAGATCAAACGGACAAAGAGAAAATGCATTTCCACTTTATAACCACTAGCTGTGCACTCCCAACTCACTGACCCTGGGGCCACATATTTCAACATTTTGGAAATTATATCCTAAATTTTCAAGTTTATTTCACCATAAATGGTTGATAAATACCAAAGAGCAGCCTTCACAGCATTACTTTATTTCCAGACTATGAACCCCCCACCCCACCCCCTGTGGTACCCCTTACCCTGAGGCCCTGAAGTGAACATTTTGGAAGAGGCACCTAATATGTACTTAGTTTATAGGCATAATACCCAGGAGCAAAGGAAAAGATTTCCAAAGAATTCATGCATTTTCACTATATAATCAATAGCGCCCCACCCTCACACCAGAACCTCTGACCCTGGTCCATGAAATTCAAAATTTTGGAAGAGGTAGCCTTATTCAATATAAAATATATACTTGTTTAGTTTATTTAATACCCAGGAGCAGAGAAGAGGATTTTTAAAGAGTTGATGCATTTTCATTATATAATCATTAGAGCCCCGCCCTAACACCAGAACCCCTGACCCGGGGGCCATGAAATTCACAATTTTGGAAGAGGCACCTTTATTCAACATAACTATGTACTTAGTTAGTTTATTTAATGTCCAGGAGCAGAGAAGAAGATTTTCAAAGAAATCATGCATTTTCACTATATAACCTATTTAGCGCCTCCCTAGCACTAGAACCGCTCTCGGGCGCCCCTGGGGCAATGAATTTCACAATTTTGGTAAAGGACTCGATGCTAATAAATCATGCCAAAAGTTTTACTGCTTGATGTGCATGAGTAAAGAAAAAAGATTTTTAAAGATGGCATTAATTTTAGTGATTTTAACCTCACCCCCAGGCCCCCCCGGGGGGGGGGGTAACAATTTTTGTTCCCCTTCACCCACGGATGCTTTGTGCCAAATTTGGTTAAAATTGGTTAAGCGGTTGCAGAGGAGAAGCTGAAAATGTTCAAATATTAACGCACGACTCACTGACGACAAAAACGAATAGTTAAAAGTTTAATGAAATACACGACAAAACAAAGTACAACCTTTAAGTTGAATGGAAAAAAAGCTCAAAGGGAGGTACATCATGTATAACATAGTACAACAGAAAAGTTTTTTTGTAGTACGTGAGAAGAAGAGGCCTTTAATGAAATTGATAGCTGTAGAATTAAGTAATACAAACCCAAATTTTATGGGAGTGTACTTCTTATAATTATCTATTTCTGTTCCTTAACTTATTGCGGGACTTCGCAGTATTTCGTCATGCTATTTTTCATCTAATAAACTGTCAGTAGAATCTGAAAGATATTTTTAGGAATAGTTCTGTTACAATGTAGCTGTAAAAATTCCCCCGCGCTTGCGTGGGATTTCAGCTAGTATTATTTATTTAGCCCCGCCCTAGCACTAGAACCACTGACCTTGGGGCCATGAATTTCACAATTTGGGTAGAGGACTCGATGCTGATTACAATCATGCCAATAGTTTGACTGCTTGATGTTTAGGATTAAAGAAGATTTTTGAAGGTTGCATTAATTTTAGGGTTTTTGCACCATCCCTCAGGCAGGCAGATTAGATGAAATTCAGTTTTGTTCCGCTTCACTCATAGCTGCTTTATGCCAATATTGGTTGAAATCGGTTGAACGGTTGCAGAGAAAAAGCTGAAAATGTTCACGCACGATGACGGACGAAAACTGAGCGACTCAGTTGAACTAAAAATGAGACAAAAATAACTTATGCTTTTAAATGTTCTTCAATGGCAAAAAAAAGACAATGTGAGAGGTATTTATAGTGGGTTAAATAATAAATATTTAATCGTTTATAGTTTTATTATAATAGTGATAAATAGGGGACAGAAAGATATTAGGTCAATTATTTTGTTGACCCTAATCAAACTAATTTTCTTGCTTTTGGGCAACAAAGCTTCATTTATCAGTTTATGGATCCTCTAAATTGTACTTAGGTGACCGTTAAGGCCCTTTGTCCCCTTGTTTTAACCAAGGAATATAGAGGTTTTTAAAAGAAATAATGTATTTTCATTACTACCAATAGTGCGATGCAATTACACCAGAAATCATGACCTTCGGGACCACTAATTTAACAATGTTGAAAAAGCTCACGATGATCTTAATTATTTATCCTTTTTGTAAAGATTGTTCTAATTTGATTAATTTAAGCATCACCCCTTGGACCTTAGGTTGTATGGGTCATGAATTTCATAGATTTTGTTCCCCATTATCCATAGATGCAATAAGCCCAAATTGGTTGAAATTTCTTATAACAGTTTCAGTGTGTCTTAATAGTACATCGCACGACGACAGACTAAACAGTTACAGGTACATGTATAAATAAGTCTACTCAGTTGACCTTTGATTTTTACATGTAGGACCCATAACGTGCGGAATGTCATTTATTTGCAGCACCTTGTTGAATAACTAATGATGTAAGTTGTTGACACGCATTGCCAGCCATAAAAAGATTGTAGATCAGTGATGATCTTTACAGGCTATATAATTATAAGCGTTTGTCAGTAACATGGATGGAATAAAAACCATAAAAGATAGATTTGTCGGCAAATGGAAACTCGATAGAAGTGAACGTTTTGAAGATTTCTTACGAGAATGTGGTAAGCTGTCATTTTAATAATTAGGTCTGTTGATTTGTTGTTTACCTCCTTAAGGAAAAAAAATCGCCGTCCTGAAGATGTCTTCCAAAAAACCTATTAACCGATTTTGGGAGAATACAACCAGCTCCTTTTACACAAACGAAGCATTAATTATTGTTATTTTATGAATCAAAAAGAAAGAATGGGCATAAGAAAGCGCACATACTTCAATAACAAGATGTCGACAAAATGTTGTGAAAGGTTAAGGCGTCATGTTTGGATAATTAATAAATATTTTTTATTTTTACCGGAGCGTGATATCTACATTCATTTTGTTTGCTTTGAATCTTCATAACTAAGTTTATTTTTGATAATTAAAAAAATATTTGCCGTTCCCTATGATGAGTCAAACTTAAGATACTAACTTCTAAGGGTGATGTTAAATTCTTTTTAGGCGATAATAATAATGTGTCCGTCCGTCTTGTCTGTAAGCAATTTATCAAAATGCTACTCCTTCTTCAGTTTTGATCTGATTTCTAAATTACAATATCGCCCGCGTGGCGCAGTGGATAAATGTCTGCACTAGAGTCCCAAAGTAAGGAGTTGATCCTTGCGTCACGGGTTGGAATCCCACTCTGGGACGTTGAGATCGGTCCTTCGGATGAGATTGTAAAAACCGCGAGGTCCCGTGTCACAGTTGGTAGGTGTTGGCTCAATCGGCCCTGAGTGCCGAGAATAGGACGAAATTTGCAACTCTCCACCGGCAACCGGTAGCGTCTTCATATGAGTGGAAAATTCTCGAGAGGGACGTTAAAAATATACAGTCAATTAATTTAAATAACAACAAACAAGTAGACTACACCAAGACACAAAATCATGTTTATCATGATCAGTTTTTGATTTCGATAAACGGTGTTACCGTAGTTACTAAAATTTAAAGAAATTCTTTGAAATACTTTCAAAATGCTACTCCTATTAGAGATTTACTAAGATTGCATTTGACACATAAGCAGTCTACACGAAGACACATACTTCTTTACACCAGTATTTGATTTCGATTACCGTATTGTCACGGTTACAAAAATCGAGAATTTTCTTTGAACTACCTTCAAACTAAACGCTAACCTTCCTACAGTGTTGGCCTGATTTTAATATAACTTTGCAAGCGAGTTGACAGCATTATGATGCATAATTATACAAATCGGAGATTGGTTTATATTAACGATGTTGATAAAGTTACTAGAGATAAAAATTTATGTGAAATACTTTCAAAACGTTACTACGTGTTCTCTTTATATTTTGTTTAGATTTCAGTATAACCTTTGCACACAAGTAGACTCATTAAGATTCATAACTTTCTTCCTTAATTTTGTTTTTGATGAATGGTCTTGCCATTGTTACTAAAAAATATAAAGTTCTGTAGAGTTCGTTTGAAAGGCTACTCCTACAGTGTAGGTCTGATTGCAATATTTCCACGAAAGAGACTAAATCAAAGATTATTAAGTTATTGCTGTTGCAAAGTTTCAAGTACGCTATTTACCTTTCTCTTCCTTTGTTACGGTAGAGCAAGAGTCTTGAAAGAAACGTCTTGTTGCATTAAAAGTTAATGAAAGAGTACAAGATTTATTTGAGTTTTTGGTTCCCGATCGCATCAGTCATCAAGAATGCCTCTTTTTTTCAAGGTGTAAATTTCTTTGCTCGGAAGATGGCTGGTTTGGCTACACCAGTTTCTGAAATCTCTGTGAAAGATGATGATCAAGTGCATATTTCTATGGCTACTGCTTTTATGACACAAGAAGACACATTCAAGCTGGGTGAAGAATTTGAAAAGGACATGCGTGGGAACAAGATGGTGGTAATCTTATTCTATAAATAGTTTTTGTTCCATATATATTTAAAAACACTTTACTCTCAAATACATATTGTTGTATATATCTTCTGAATAATTGTCAATTATAGGTCAAAATTTGCATTCCGCTGCTTGCAAATGGTGGTGTCTCCATCATCCATATGTGAAAAAAAAAATTCCAAAGATCGTACCAATATATTATGCCATCAGTTTTTGCCCTCCTCAAAATGACATTTGTAATTGACGTACTATTGCCACATGCCTTGACATTGGTTACCACAAAATATGGGATTTTAGCTCACCTGATCCGAAAAATCGAATGAGCATTTCTGTTCACCCATTGTTCGTCCTTACGTAAATTTTCACTTTTTCAACATCCTCAAGAACCACTGGGCTAATTTTTACCAAACTTGGTACAGAGCGTCCTTCGTCAAAGGGGGGGGGGGTGAAATTGTTTAAATGAATAGCAAAGCTCCATTACAAGGGGGACTAATCAAGAAAAGACGAAATAGGGTGGGTCATTTAAAAAAATCATCTCAGGAAGCACTAGTCAAGAAAAACTGAAACTTACTTGAAAGTGAGAGAGTATATTCTCATTAAAATTGTTCAAATCATTACCCCACAATAGAAAATTCAAGTTTTTACATTGAAATTTATAGGAAAAATCTTTAAAAATGTTCTTATTAAAAACCACTGGACCAGGAAAGATGAAAATTGTATGGAAGCATTCTGGGATAGTGTTAATTATAAATTGTTTAATGCATGATCCCCGCGAGCAGGGCGGAGCCACAATAGGGAATCCAAATTTGACATAGAAATATAAAGAAGAAATCTTTTTAAAAAAAACTTCCTTCAACAACCACGGGGCCTGAAAAGCGGATGGGGCCACAATAGGTTTTACAAAGGGAAAAATCTGGTGAAGATCAGAATGGTTAAAGTTATTAAGGTGAGCATTTTGACCCATGAGCCCCTTGTTTATCTTTCCCTCATCACCAATTATTGTCGCACCGTAACGCGGGAAAATTTGAAACTTGTTTCCCCCTTAAGAATCTGTTGAATGTGGTGGTTATCGACGTAAATCTATATGTATTTTTGAAGGAAATTATTCGACTTTTTTTTATGTAGACACTTGTTTGTAGTAGATACATATGAGAGCAACAACTTTTAAAATTGTGAAGTCGCACCCTTAGGCATTGAACTTGTAACAATACAAAATAATTTTAATATAGACGTATTTCACAGAATTGTTATTAATATAATGTATCATCGAAATCAGTGCATGCATTGTTGGTTCTCTGAATGGATTTTCACCGGATAATAAACTACATAATTTTTTTTTCTAGAGAAATTTGCATTGCTAATTTTTTATTTGCTTGTTGCAAAAGTTACTTTTGGCGTTAGCTTGCCCTGTACAGAGTGTGCCAAGCAGGTATGAGCTTTCCTTGAGTTGATCCTAAAGTTTTAATCCCTCAGCGGGAGTTTGACACTGGTTCTAAGGATAGGATCGTGAAACCAGAGTCCTGCATAACAACAAATGTATACAGACGAAGTTCCCTCGAACTCATTGGTCACAAGTGCCAAATACATACACATGTACAGGTCTAAAACCTCATCCTTAAAACAGTATTTGGTTGCTGCCTAACACGTCGAGTAAAACATTTCATAGGGACTGAAAACAAGTAAATTACTTGTATAAGCTGACTTTTGAAAGAAAAAGAGTAAATTGAAAATAGAACATCATGATACAAAACAAATTCACATGACTGATAATAAGTAAAAAGCTGGTCATTTTGAAGCTTATTTTGTCAAAATATCAGTTGTAAATGATCCAATTTATACATGTATCATCTATTTCTTTAAACTGATATGTTTATGCATATTTTCGCCAAGAGTTTTGTATAA
Source organism: Saccostrea cuccullata (assembly GCF_032062105.1). Classification (NCBI taxonomy): domain Eukaryota; kingdom Metazoa; phylum Mollusca; class Bivalvia; order Ostreida; family Ostreidae; genus Saccostrea; species Saccostrea cuccullata. Next base: position 98,708 of record NW_026920509.1, on the reverse strand, counting down.
AACCATGGATACATGTATCAATGTAAATTTCAAGTTGCAATTAATATGACAATAATTAAAATTTTGTAAATTCCTTTTGTGAAATATGATTTTCACCTTCAAAATGCTACCATGATTAATCATTTCAAACCGTTAAGTACAAAATATGTTCGTTATACATTGAATTCCTTAAGTGGTGTCATAACTCGTTAAAAATCCGTATACTTTATATATACTTGTTTTCTTATTCATAATGATAAATTCTTGGAGGGTACTAAACGACATATGCCATTTTTGATTACCCTTTATAATAGTCTGCTAGATTTTCAGCTCTACTGGTCAGAGACCAGAAGAGCTTATGCGATAGTAAGGTGTCCGTCGTCCGTCCGTCTGTCTGTCTAGCTGGCCGTCTGTCTGTCTGTAAACAATTTTTCAAAACGCTATTCCTCCTACAGTTTTGGTCTGATTTTAATATAACTTGGCACACAAGTAGACTGCACTAAGATACATAATTCTGTATATCGGTTTTTGATTTCGATGAACGGTGTTGCCGTTGTTACTAAAAATAGAAATTTCTGTGAAATTCCTTTAAAATGCTACTCCTTCTACAATTTTGGTCTGATTTTAATATAACTTGGCACAAAAGTAGACTACAGTAAGATACAAAACATAGTGCATCGGTTTTTGATTTCGATGAACGGTATTGCCATGGTAACTAAAAATAGAATTTTCTGTGAAATTCCTTAAAAACGCTACTCCTTCTACAGTTTTGGTCTGATTTCAATATAACTTGGCACACAAGTAGACTACACTAAGATACATAAAATAGTACATCTGTTTTTGATTTCGATGAACGGTATTGCCATGGTTACTAAAAATAGAATTTTTTGTGAAATTCCTTTAAAATGCTACTACTTCTACAGTTTTGGTCTGGCCCAAAGACCATAAACTGAGAACAGACTTAAGTCAAAATCTGAAATTTAGATATTTTGAATTTTATTAAACATGTACGCTGAAGAATCTGCAGATTTGTATATTACTGAAATTTAAATACATGATGGAAATTTTGTTTCATTATCAAAATTATTTCGCAAGTTTTATTGATTTGAAATTTTGACTTAAGTCTGTACTCAGTTTATGGTCTTGGGGCCTGATTTCAGTATAGCACACAAGTAGACTACTCAAAGATACATAAAATAATGCATTGGATTTTGATTTCAATGAACGGTGTTGCCATGGTTACTAAAAATAGAATTTTCTGTGAAATTCTTTATAACGCTACTCCTCCTACAATTTTGGTCTGATTTCAATATAACTTGGCACACAAGTAGAATACACTAAGATACATAAAACAGTGCATCGGTTTTTAGGTCACCTGAGTAAACTCAGGTGACCTATTGCTATCCGTTTTCGTCCGTCGTCGTTCGTCGTGTGTTAACATTTGAACATTTTCAGCTTCTTCTCTGCAACCACTGAACCAATTTCAACCAAATTTGGCACAAAGCATCTATGGGTAAAGGGGAACAAAAATTGTGAATTTCATGATACCTGCCCCCCTGGGGCCTGAGGGGTGGGGCCAAAACCACTAAAATTAATGCAATCTTTAAAAATCTTCTTCTTTACTCCTGGACATCAAGCAGTCAAACTGTTTGCATGATTGTAATCAGCATTGAGTCCTCTACCAAAATTGTGAAATTCATGGCCCTGGGGTCAGGGGTTCTAGTGCTAGGGCGGGGTTAAATAAGTATATAGTGAAAATGCATTATTTCTTTGGAAATCTTCTTCTCTACTCCTTGGTATTAAATAAACCAACTAAGTTCATAGTTATGATGAGCAAGAGTGCCTCTACCAAAATTGTGAATTTTATGGCCCCAGGGTGAGGGGTTCTGGTGTTAGGGCGGGGCTCTATTGATTATATATAGTGAAAATACATGATTTCTTTGAAAATCTTCTTCTCTGCCCCTGGGTATTAAATATACTAACTAAGTGCATAGTTATGATGAGCAAGAGTGCCTCTACCAAAATTGTGAATTTTATGGCCCCAGGGTCAGGGGTTCTGGTGTTAGGGCGGGGCTCTATTGATTATATATAGTGAAAATACATGATTTCTTTGAAAATCTTCTTCTCTGCCCCTGGGTATTAAATATACTAACTAAGTGCACAGTTATGATGAGCATGAGTGCCTCTACCAAAATTGTGAATTTTATGGCCCCAGGGTCAGGGGTTCTGGTGTTAGGGCGGGGCTCTATTGATTATATATAGTGAAAATACATGATTTCTTTGAAAATCTTCTTCTCTGCCCCTGGGTATTAAATATACTAACTAAGTGCATAGTTATGATGAGCATGAGTGCCTCTACCAAAATTGTGAATTTTATGGCCCCAGGGTCAAGGGTTCTGGTGTTAGGGCAGGGGCTCTATTGATTATATAGTGAAAATACATGAATTCTTTGAAAATCTTCTACTCTGCTCCTAGGTATTAAATAAACCAACTAAGTGCATAGTTATGATGAACATGAGTGCCTCAACCAAAATTGTGAATTTTATGGCCCCAGGGTCAAGGGTTCTGGTGTTAGGGCGGGGCTCTATAGATTATATATAGTAAAAATACATGAATTCTTTGAAAATCTTCTTCTCTGCTCCTAGCTATTAAATAAACTAACTAAGTGCATAGTTATGATGAGCAAGAGTGCTTTTACCAAAATTGTGAATTTTATGGTCCCAGGGTCAGGGTTTCTGGTGTTAGGGCAGGGCTCTATTGATTATACACTGTATATTGAAAATACATGAATTCTTTGAAAATCTTCTTCTCTGCTCTTAGGAATTAAATAAACTAAGTACATAGTTATGATGAGCAAGAATGCCTCTTTTAAAATTATGAATTTTATGGCCCCAGGGTCAGGGGTTCTGGTGTTAAGGGGGCGGGGCTCAATTGATTATTTAATGAAAATACATTAAATCTTCGAAATTTTTTTTCTTTGTCTCTGGGTATAAAGCAGATGAACTACCTTTATAGTTATGATGAGCAAGGGCCCTAATCTTTCAACCAATATTGGCATATAGCATCTATGGGCGAAGGGGAACAAAAATTGTGAATTTCATGGTCCCTGCCCCCCTGGGGCCTGGGGGGTGGGGCAAAAACCACTAAAATTAGTGCAATCTTTAAAAATCTTCTTCTTTACTCCTGGACATCAAGCAGTTAAACTGTTGGTATGATTGTAATCAGCATTGAGTCCTCTACCAAAATTGTGAAATTCATGGCCCCAGGGTCAGGGGTTCTGGTGTTGGGGGGGGGGGGGGGCTCTATTGATTATATAGTGAAAATTCATTAAATCTTTGAAAATCTTCTTCTCTGCTCCTGGGTATTAAATAAACTTATTAAGTTCATAGTTATGATGAGCAAGAGTGCCTCTACCAAAATTATGAATTTTATGGCCCCGGGGTCAGGGGTAATGGTGTTAGGGCGGGGCTCTATTGATTATATAGTGAAAATGTATTAAATCTTTGAAAATCTTCTTCTCTGCTCCTAGGTATTAAATAAACTAACTAAGTACATAGTTATGATGAGCAGGAGAGCCTCTACTACAATTGTGAATTTTATGGCCCCAGGGTCAGGGGTTCTGGTGTTAGGGCGGGGCTCTATTGATTATATAGTGAAAATGCATTATTTCTTTGAAAATCTTCTTCTCTGCTCCTGGGTATTAAATTAACTTATTAAGTTCATAGTTATGATGAGCAAGAGTGCCTCTACCAAAATTGTGAATTTTATGGCCCCAGGATCAGGGTTATGGTGTTAGGGCGGGGCTCTATTGATTATATAGTGAAAATGCATTATTTCTTTTAAAATCTTCTTCTCTGTTCCTGAGTATTAAATAAACTAAGTACATAGTATGATGAGCAAGAGTGTCTCTACATAAATTGTGAAATTTATGGCCCCAGGGTCAGGGTTTCTGGTGTTAGGGCGTGGCTCTATTGATTATATAGTGAAAATGCATTAATTTTTTGAAAATCTTCTTCTCTGCTTCTGAGTATTAAATAAACTAATTAAGGACATAGTTATGATGAGCAAGAATGTTTCTACCAAAATTGTGAATTTTATGTCCCCATGGTCAGGGGTTCTGGTGTTAGGGTGTGGCTCTATAATGATTATATAGTGAAAATACATTACATCTATTAAAATCTTTTTCTCTAATTCTGGGTAATAAGCAGATGAACTATTTATATAGTTATGATGGGCTCCTCTTCCAGAATTTTGATTTCAAGGCCCGTGGGTCAGGGATACCAAAATGGGGGGGGGGGGGGGCTCTACTTATATACTGAAAATGAATTGTTTGAAATCTGCTCCTTGGTATTAATCAAGTAATTTTGATAAGCAAGTGTGCCTTTTCAAAAATTGTGCAATGTGTAGACCTAGGGTCAGGAGTTCATGTGTGGTAGGAGCACTCCTGATTATTGCTGAATATTACTGATAAGTTGACATACATTTTTGTTCCCCTACCCTGCTTATGGGTATTAAGTAAACAAACTAAACAATTGATAAGTGTAAAGTTATGATGAGCAATGGTGCCTCTTTCAAAATTTTGAACGCAAAAGCATCTAGCTTAAAACATGAACGAAATTCAATCATAAGAAAGTTGTTGTATGATGCTCAGGTGACCTATAAGGCCCGTGGGCCTCTTGTGTGATATTAAGGGTGCCTTTTTGAAATGTGTGGACCCTGGGGTCAGGGGTTTATGTCACAGTGTTAGGGGCACTACTGGTTAGTTGGAATGCATTTTTGTTTCCCTACCCTGCATATGGGTATTCAGTAACCAACCTAAGCAACTGCTAAGTGTATTGTTATGATGATCAATGGTGCCTCTTTCAAAATTGTGAATGTCATATAGCATCTGGCTTAAAACATGAATCAAATTCAATAACTGGAAAATTGTTGCATAATGCTCAGGTGACCTATAAGGCCCGTGGGCCTCTTGTTGATTTCAATGAAGTGTTGCCATTGTTACTAAAATAGAAATGTCTGTGAAATTCCTTGAAAACGCTACTGCTTCTACAGTTTTGGTCTGATGGCAATGGCTTCTTTTCTCATCCTTTGTTATAAGTACAAACCAGTAGAGCTACAGTCTCGACAGAGACTTCTGGTTAACAATATGAGCTGGTCTGCTGGTTTTGGTACTGTAACAATATGAGGTATATGTATTGTGCTTTTGAATTTGATCGATATGATCTTTTCCTAGGGTAAGTCATCCTTTGAAGATGGAAAGATTGTAATACAATACACCCCCACAGATCCCGACATAAAGCCACAGAAAGTAACCAGAGAAATCGTAAACGGAGAGTTAGTGCAGGTACATCTCGGAAAGTATTCATTTGGATAAAAGATAATTATCCACAATTGTTTACAGTATATTCTGTAATATTCTTTAATGTCACGTTGAATTCACCTGCATTTGGTGTTTGTGACTCGCAACTTATTCGCTATTAATCAACCGAGGCAGACTACTGACACATAAATTTAACAGGAATTTAATGTTTAAAGTGAGATCTATATTGTTTTTAAATTGATCACTGTTTGCTTGATTTTTTTTTATCGGTATAATTGTCTGTTTATGAAACATATGTCAGTTTATATGTACACTGACATCATCTTTACGAAAACATTAATACGAGGTCTCTCAAGAATTCATTTCAGACGTTCTTATATGTAAGAAATTTTCTCGCGCGTAATGACATAAAATAAGAAACAAAGAAAAATCTCAAGAGCATTTTACTTGAACTGATTTCATCCTTAAGGCAGTTGTCTTTCGTGACTAGGAATGAATTTCAGACGTCCTTATATGGATAAAATGTCCTCGGAAAGAAATAATGCACGAAACAATTTCACATGTGTTTTTATTATGGCAAGCCCCACCCCTTAGTAACTTTAAATTGTTCCTTTGGAGTTTATCCAACATTTAAAAACTTTGACCTTGGACATAACTTTTTTATGGTTAGTGTCATATTTTACAGGAATGTTCAATGAGAATAAAGTTTATTTTAGCTCACCTGAGCCGAAGGCTCAAGTGAGCTTTTCTGATCAGAATTTTTCCGTTGTCTGTCGTTGTTGTAGTAGTTGTCGTCGTAAACTTTTCACATTTTCATCTTTATCTAAAGAACCACTGGGCCAATTTCAACCAAACTTGCTACAAAGTATCCTTGGGTGAAGGGGATTCAAGTTTGTTCAAATGAAGGGCCAAGCCCTCTTCCAAGGGGATATAATTATGAATTAATGAAAAATTAATGGCATCTTTTAAAAATCTTCTTCTCCAGAACCATTGGGCCAAGAAAGATGAAACTCAAGTGGAAGCATCCTCAGGTAGTGTAGATTCAATTTAATTTAAATCATGACCCCTAGCTGTAGGGCGGGGCCACAATGGTCGATCACAGGTTTACATAGGAAAAATCTTTATAAATCTACTGCTCCAGAACCTCTAGGCCAGGAAAGATGACACTCATGTGGAAGCATTCTCAGGTAGTGTAGATTCATTTTTTTTTTCAAATCATGACCCCCGGGGTAGGGCGGGGCCACAATGGCTGATCAAATTTTAACATAGAAATATATAGGAATTTTTTTTAAAAAAATCTTCTTCTCCAGAACCACTGGGCCAGTAAAAATGAAACTTATATGGAAGCATCCTCAGGTAGTGTAGATTCAAATTTGTTCAAATCAAGACCCGCGGGGGTAGGGGCGGGCGGGCCACAACTGACGATCAAAGAATTACATAGGAATATATAGAAAAAATCTTTGAAAATTTTTCTCAAGAACCACTCAGCTGGACCAGGAAAGACAAAACTTGTGTGAAAACATCCTCAAGTAGACGAAGTTTGTAAAGTTTTCCATAGGAATGAATACATCGGAAATTTTTTTTAAACTCTTCTTTTTAAGAACCACAAACCATGATTGGCGACATCTTTATGTAAGCATCCTCACGTAGTGTTAATTCAAGTTTGTTCAAGTCATGAATGGGAAGCGGGGGTTGGGTACGATGGTACAAAATTGGCGATCAAAGTTTTGCCTAGAAATATCAAATAAAAGTTTCCCAAGAACAGAAAAGCCATGTTTAATCATATTGATATGGATGCTTTCTCAGGTAGTACAGAGTCATACTGGTTCAAATGAGGGCTGGTAGTTTAAAATTCCAGACCCCCCCCCCCATGTAAACTTCTCAATACTGAAGTGATTTCTGCTTTATTTCCTAGCCAGTGTGCTCAGGTGAGCGATGTGGCCCATGGACCTCTTGTTTATAACTTTTTTCATGATCAGCCTTGGCAAAAAGCTGTCAAATGGTTAATTCACATTTTAATTCACATACTAGTACACATCTTGTTTTAACATTTTCTGTCATGTTCAAAGCTTATTGACCCAGATTCCATCAATCATGTTTATAATGCAGACTTTCTTTCCTTTGTAGATTTTCACACTTTTAAACAAAACCTTTTATTTCAGACAATGGAGATTGGTGATGTGATCTGTAAACGCTTTTCGAAACGCATGGATTCCGAGGTTTAGTAAAAGGAAGAGACTGTATTTTCCATTATAATATATATACTCACTATCTTACAAGAAGGATCATTGGTTCATTATAATTTTATTAAGAATAAAGGAAATTCTTTATTATCTCAAGTTTTACAAATAATTAATGGAATCCTTTTTTAAGTGTGTGCAAATTTACGACTAATCCCTAACAAAAAAATACTATAGTTAACTATAGTTATAACTTTGACACTTTGAAAACTTTGATTTACTATAGTGATAACTTTGACACTTTGAAAAACTTTGACAAAAACTTTGACACTTTGAAAAACTTTGAGAAAACTTTGACACTTTGAAAAACTTTGGCAAAAACACTTTGAAAAACTTTGACGAAAACTTTGACACTTTGAAAAACTTTGACGAAAACTTTGACACTTTGAAAAACTTTGGCGAAAACTTTAACACTTTGAAAAACTTTATCGAAAACTTTGATACTTTGAAAAACTTTATCGAAAACTTTGATACTTTGAAAAACTTTATCGAAAACTGTGATACTTCGAAAAACTTTATTGAAAACTTTGACACTTCGAAAAACTTTATCGAAATCTTGGATACTTTAGCACTTTGAAAAAACTTTATCGAAAACTTTGACACTTTGAAAAAGTTTATCAAAAACTTTGACACTTTAAAAAAACTCTATCGAAAACTTTGACACTTTGAAAAACTTTATCGAAAACTTTGACACTTTGAAAAACTTTATCGAAAAATTTGACACTTTGAAAAACTTTATCGTAAACTTTGACACTTTGAAAAACTTTGGCGAAAACTTTCACACTTTGAAAAATTTTGACGAAAACTTTGACACTTTGAAAAACTTTGGCGAAAACTTTGAAACTTTGATTTACTATAGTTAACTATAGTTAGCTATAGTTAACTATAGTTAACCATAGTATTTTTTTGTTAGGGTTATTATCTTTTAATCTTCCGAAGATTATGGATAATGCTGTTTTATCAATAATCAGCAATCACTTTTCATTTCATTCATATGTTGACTGGATATATCCCAATGAACTTGAAATAGAAAATGAATATCATGCCACACTATTTAAATATCCATGAGGGCACGCTTGATTTGTCTACACCGTTCATTTGATGTACACTTTTTCTATGTTTAACAGCAAACATGTACACTTTAGGTTACAACAACTACACCCAGTGCGGGGCAATTGTTCATTCTAAAGTGATTATCAATAACTTTTAAACAAAAGTATTTTTTGATATAGAGCTTTCATTTTAAATATGTATATTACCTGTGACAAAATCTTTTACCTCGTGACGTTGATCTTTGACCTACTTTTCAAAAATGTTAATTATATTACGTTTGATTGAAAAGAGATTGGGTTTTCATATATGACATGTGCATTACCTATGACAAGACATTTCCGAATATGCTATGATTTCTGACCCCTTGACCTTCACGATTGACCTTATTACAAAAATCAATATCGGTGATTACATCTGAATGACATACATGTGTATGACAGGGCGTTAATGTTTGACACAATATGCCATAAAAATGACATCTCACCCACAAAGACACTGAAAGTGGGAAACCACATTTTTTTTAAAATTTGCTTGTTCTTTCTAAAAAAAAAGAATATGCAGGTAAACTTCTGTAAGAGTTAATTTAATGGTGTTCAAGTTTCTTTAATTCTGGGCACCCGCCGTAATTTTCAGTTTAAAAACAGTAAGCTTTTAGCAATGGAGACTGCTAGACGTACTCCTATTCCAAGAAAATGTTATAACAGAGAATTTAAATTTAGGGTTATAGGGCATAAAAAAGAGGGCAATACGAAAAATTGTATCACTTAACCAAGGAAGATGAAACTTATGTGGAATAATCCTCAGGTAGTGTAGATTCCAGTATGGTCAATTACCTTCGGGGGTAGGGGGACACAATGGCCGATCAAATTTTACATTGGAAAAATATTTAAAAGTCTTTTTTTCATCAGAACTGCTAGGCCCAGAAGGATAAAACTTATGTTGAAACATCATCAGGTAGTGTAGATTCAAGTTTGTTCAAATCATGACCCTCTTGGGTATACGGCGGGGCCGCTATGGAATAAAAGTTTTACACAGGAATAAATAGGAACAATCTTGAAAAAAACGATGTTTCTCTAGAACAGCAAAGCCATGATTGGTAATATTTAACTAGAAGCATCTTTAGATAGTAAAGATTCAAGTTTGTTAAGATGATGACTGATGACCCTTCCGACCAAAGATTTACATACTAGGAAAAAAACTTTATCAATCGTCTTCTTAAGAATATCAAAGCCCTTTTGTCATATTTATTTGCAATTGGAAACATCCTTGGGTAAATTCAAAGTTGTTCAAATCATGACCACTTGGGATAGGGAGGGGACTTTAGGTTATCGAAGTTTTAGTAAGAAAGATCATATAAACAATCTTCTCAAGAACAAAGCCATGATAATCATGATGATTAACTGATAGTCATTTTATTACAGAAATATCTTCAGTAACACTTTACTGTAGATCACTAGATTTTACTTTAGCAAAATAGTAATTAACTCTTTTTAGTGAGACAGAATATTCACGAATTTTTAGCTCTACTGGTCAGAGACAAGAAGAGCTTGTGCAATAGTAATGCGTCCGTCGTCCGTCCGTCTGTCTGTCTGTCTGTCCGTCTGTCTGTAAACAATTTTTTAAAATGCTACTTCTCCTACAGGTTTGGTCTGATTTCAATATAACTTGGCACACAAGTAGACTACACCAAGATACATAATTCTGTTCATCGGTTTTTGATTTCATTGAATGGTGTTGCTAAAAATAGAAATTTCTGTGAAATTCTTTCAAAATGCTACACCTCCTACAGTTTTGGTCTTATTTCAATAAAATTTGGCACTCAAGTAGACTACACTAAGGTACAAAACTCTGTGTATCAGTTTTTCACTTCAATGAACAGTGTTGCCACGGTTACTAAAAATAGAAATTTCTGTTAAATACTCTCAAAATGCTACTCCAAATACAGTGTTAGTCTGATTATAATATAATGTGGCATGCAAGTAGACTACACTAAGAACATAAAGAGACTTAATCAAGGATCATTATTCTATTTATTGCTATTGAAAAGTTTCAATTCCCAACTGCTTAAGTACTTTTCTCTTCCTTTGCTATAAGTACAAACCAGTAGAGCTTCATCCTCGACAGAGACTTCTGGTTGTTATTGCCCTACATAATCTTTAAGGTATCCGACCCATATTAGGACCAAAATTTCTAACCTTAAATATCAATTGTTTGTAAAATATCCTAATATTATTTTAAAGCATTTTAGAGTAGAAAGGGATTTACCAAGAGAAATTTTCAAAAATTTTATTACCTAAGCAGAAATAAATTATTGAAGATTGCATTGAAGTCTATGGAAGGAAGTAAGTTTTTAAGATAAAAAAAATAAATACTTCAAATATCAAAAAATGCCGTAGTGGAAAGATGCATTTGATCATTGGGAATAGAAAAACAATTAGAAATTATTTTTTTACCAGATATATTTTTTTGAAATTAATTTTTATTGAGTAAAATCAAAGGGAGATAACTCGTCAAGGGCAGGATAAGGTTATAAATTAGGACATGTCCCACTGTTACATTCTTATACTCAAAGATGAAAATTAGTTCTAACTACACTGAGTATTCAGCCCATACATATCTATTAGGCATTCAATTCCATTGAATCTGAGGCTAATATGGATCGGATACCTTAAGAATACTAATTCACATGAGAATGAAATTTTTGCTAGCACACTGTCAGCATAATTACGCGAAAATAAAGTTCTTGTATATGAAAGTGAAATACGTGTGCAGTAGTGGTTTCAAAATTGTTCATATCATGATCCCCAGGGTTGGGTGGGGCCATAAAATACAAGTTGTGTTTAAGAAACACTATGCCCCAAATGGAAACACAATTCTGGAGTGGTTCGAAGACTTAAGTGGTATACACTTACCACTTTCACAAGGGATCACCAGTAATATCTTACTGGACAGAGCTTCTATACCAAAACGTGGGAAAATCTGAACTGCAAATCTTCTAATGTTGTCTATGGAATAGAATGTAATCTGTGTGGACTTGTTTATGTTGGTGAAACCAAGGCATCACTTAAAAAAAAAATTTGAGGTCATCGATTTCAAATAAATCATGGTGGTCAGCAGCTTTTATACAAACATTTTAAGAGCCACTCTCCATAAGCACCCAAATTGGATTGAAAGCCATAGTCATCAATTTTAATAAAACTTTGGTAAATTAATACATACTATTAGCCAAGTATACTGGTATATGCAAAATGACGGGACATTGCTGTTTCCATGGAAACGAGCATATTATAATATTTGTCACATTTGTTATATTTCCTTTATAATTAACGTGGCTGAAACTCAGAAACGCATCGACACAATTCAACAAAACTAATACTGTACAAAGATTTTAGACATATAAGTTGACCTTCAAAAAATTGGAGTTGTGTTATTTTAAATAAAGAAAATATAACCTTGTAAAAATCTGTTTTTCAAGAGGAAAGTGCTAAATTTAATCAAGAGTTATTTCCCTTTGTGTAACACTTTTGTGTTTCCTATGAAAAAAAGGAATGTTTTTTATCAGAGAAGACTTTCAGATTGGTTTGCTGCTTCGTTTTTACTACAAATTCCTCTTGTTAGAAGATGTAATTAATTTGAATTCAGTTGATATGAATAATAATGACATAATACTAACAGAATATGGTATTTTGCCGCCCAATTCTGAAAATATGCAAATTTGTTCCACACATTTTTCTCTGCCTATTGAAACAAAAGAGTGACTGAGTGATGTACGAAGAAGAAATTAGGTGTCAAGTGCCATTTTCCTTCATTGAGCCTCCAGGCTTTACTCTGGTTTAAATGTTATATCATGTCACACTTAGTCCACGTGTACCTTCTTTTAAAGTGATCAAAATAAAAGATTTTTCACACCTGAGTGGTTCTCATGCCTTATATATACCTGTAACTGACAATTGTCCGTGTCTTTCGTGTTAAAGGCCCACGTGTATCTGGCCACTCACGTAGTGTGTGGCAGTATATACTGCGAGACAGTATAACTGATTTAGAAGCTGTTATTACGAGTTGATAACATATTTTTAGTTGCAAAAAACTCTAGTTTGGTATATCTTAAAACAAGATGCCAAAATTATCAGAGTCCAGTTCCAAAGACGAAGGGAATACTTCCGCAGGTGTTGTGCAATTATTCGCTTCGAAAATCATGACGAGGAAGCAGCTCGAGAAAATTCGAGTCGACCAAATACTAGAAGTAATGTCAACGCTTCCACATCGGGCAAAGGTCTGGGAAAAACAAGAAAGGTAATTAAAAGCACCAGTGAAAAAAGTACCAAAACGTAAAAATGATGAAAAACTTGCATCAAATAAAAAGCCAAAACAGGATTTCAATCCATCACAAATTTATTCGCTTCTGCAAGAACTCTTGCGGCGATCAAATAACAATTCTAACTTTTATGAACAAGAGAGTGCAAGTGCGGAATGTAGTACTTCCGGGTTGGATCAATTTCCAACGGAAGATTTATTTCCGGAATTGGAAAATGAAATTTTTTCAACAGAGAATGATCCCGAAGGGGTTTTTTGATGATGAAAAAACTGAATTTAGCATGCCAAAAATATTCGAAGATGAAAAAAAGTTCTTTGAACCTATTTCGGAAAATATGTCCAAGTTTATAAAAATGGGATGTACCAAAAAGGCTGACATTTCAAAGTACATTGAGGAAATAAAAATAATTCCTGAAAATTGCAAAAATTTGATTCCCCCAATGATAAATTCTGAGATTTGGAATAATTTATTCCCTAAAGCAAAGAGATAAACTCTACAAGAAGTTCAGAAAGTCATGGGACTATCGATTGTCCCAATGATTGCTTTAGCAGAAATGTTTAAAACAAATAAACTTGAAATGAAAAAAGCAAAGAAATCTGTGTCGGACGCCATAATGTTGGCGTGCAATACAATGTACGAGGTGAATATTAAAAGAGATGTATTTTGAAGCCCTACGTTCAAAAACGTTTCCAACAATTGTGCTCTGCCTCAACTCCCATTGAGGAAAAACATTATTTCCGAGTGACATTACAAAAAGGATGAAGGAGATAAATGATACGTCAAAAATTAATAAACAAATAACAGGTCAATCCATGTTTCAGTCAAGATCAAGTTCAAAAAACTTCCTGCATACAGAGGCAGGGAAAGTTATACAAACAGTTCTCAAACATTCCGAGGAAGATCAAATCGGTCAAGAGGCTACAGAGGGGCCAGAAATCCAAGATACCAAACACAGTTTTGAATGTAAGTAAAAAATTATCTACATTTGTTGCTGGGGGTCTATCGGATCATTTAGATGAATGGCAAAAAATAACATCTGATAGATGGATTTTAAATACTATCCTAGGCGGATATTAAATAGAATTTGAAGAAAAGCCTTTTCAGAACAAAATACCACAACCAATAAAGTTTAATGAAATTCAAACTGAAATAGTTGATAAGGAAGTTTCTGAGCTTTTGTCAAAAGGGGCAATTTCGGTGTCAAATACTAAGGAAGGTGAATTTATTTCAAATATATTTGTTGTGGAAAAGAAAAATGGAAAATTTAGACCAGTGATTAATTTTAAAAAGTTAAATGAATTTGTTCAGTATCATCATTTTAAAATGGAAACTTTAGATATGTTTGTCTTCAGTGAAAAAGAGTTCTTATTTTGTTAGTGTAGATCTTAAAGATGCATATTTGCCAGTCCCTATTTTCAAAGGTGATAGAAAATACTTGGAAGTTTTTATGGAAGGGTGTGCTGTATCAATGCAATGCACTATTGTTTGGTCTGGCTTCAGCTCCGAGAGTTTTTACCAAGCTTATGAAACCAATTTTTGCTTTTATTCGACAACAGGGCATTTCATCATTCTTTTACATAGACGATTCATTGATAGAGGCAGAAAATTTTGTTCTTTGCAAACAAAGTGCAAATTATCTTGTGAAATTATTGGAGAAACTTGGTTTCTTTATGAATAGAGAAAAATCTGTATTAATCCCAACCACTAGAATGAATTATCTAGGTCATATCATAGATTCTGTAGATTTTAAAATTTACTTACCAGAAGAAAAAACTGAAAAAATACGTTTACTTTGTGAAACATTACTCCTTAAAAAGATACAAAAAATCAGAGAAATAGCTAAATTAATTGGTCTTTTTACTTCATCTATGTATGCAGTGAATTAAGCTTGATTATTTTTTCAGATATTTTGATAGAGATAAGGTGGAAGCTTTGAGGGCATCAAAGAATGATTATGATAGTGTTATGATTCTTTCTGAATCTGCTAGAAATGAAATAGTTTGGTGGAAAAATAATGTAAAAATGAGAAATGGGAAGTTGATAAGGAATCCTAAAATTCAGTTTTATTTGGAAACTGATGCCTCAAAGTCTGGATGGCGGGCAAATTTAAATGGAACTTCTACTGGGGGTAGATGGACTACGGAAGAGTCATTATTGCATATAAATATTTTGGAGCTTAAAGCTGTAAAATTTGCCCTTCAGAGTTTGTGTAATGATCAGAAAGATATGCATACATGTATTAGGTCAGATAATAGTGCTGCTGTTGCATACATTAATAATCAAGGAAGTTCGGTACTTTCATTATTTGCATTGAGGAGTCGAAA
This sequence comes from Saccostrea cuccullata, assembly GCF_032062105.1. Taxonomy (NCBI): domain Eukaryota; kingdom Metazoa; phylum Mollusca; class Bivalvia; order Ostreida; family Ostreidae; genus Saccostrea; species Saccostrea cuccullata. Next base: position 83,477 of record NW_026920509.1, on the reverse strand, counting down.
GAGATATGGTTGTGGTGTGATGATAGAAATATTATTCTGTCTGCTGTTCATATAGCAGGGAAAAATAATATTGTTGGAGATTATATGTTTAGGACGTTTAGCGATTCAACAGAATGGAAATTAAATGAAAAGGTTTTCAGTGCTATTTGCAAATCAACATTTTTTCCTGATATTGACCTTTTTGCCTCTAGATTAAACAAGCAGTTGGATAATTATATACCTTGGTTTCCTGACGACACAAGCATTAACATCAAATGCCTTTACAGTAAATTGGTCAGATTTTAATCCTTATATATTTCCTCCTATCAGTCTGATTGGAAAGATTCTACAGAGAATAGAAGACGACAAGGTGAGCAAAGCTATTCTTATCGTACCAAAGTGGGAAACCCAGTCTTGGTTTCCAAAACTATTAGGAACGTTAATAGCCAATCCAATTCAACTCCCAGTCAGACCAGACCTATTGCGATTAGTACAGAACAATCAGTTTCACCCCTTAAACTTAAGAAAGTTGTTTCTATGCGCTTGTCTTGTATCAGGAATAAACTCAAAAATACAGGGTTATCAGAAAATTCTATCAGATATATCACACAATCATGGAGATCAAGTACAAATAGAAAATATGACTTTATTTGGCATAAGTGGCAAATTTGGTGTGATCAAAGGAAAGTCAATTCCATGCAACCATAAATTATCTGTCCAATTTAGCAGAGAAAAAAACTTTCTTACAATACTATTAATGCACACAAGGCTGCAATAATTCAAACAATTTCAGCCTGTGGAAATTTTTCATATTATTAGTCCAATTATTAGTAGATTTATGAAATGTGTATTTCTTGATAATAGACCAAAACCAAAATACACTGTTACAGGGGATGTTAGCAAAGTTTTGAATTATTTAAAAACTCTTTATCCATTGGAAAAATTAAGTTTGAAGGATCTTACCATAAAACTGTCAGCTTTACGTGCTTTAACAACAGCACAAAGAGTTCAAGCTTTGGTATCATTGGATATTAACAATAAGGCTGACTTTGTTGAATACGTAGTGTTCACAATTTCAGATCTTTTGAAAACGTCAAGACCAGGTCATGATGTTCAAAAAATAAAGATCAGTGCATTTTCTGATAAAAGTTGTTGTGTTTTACACACATTAACATATTATTTGAAATTTACTAAAGAAAAAAAAGGGAAACTAATAAGTTGTTAATATCATTTAAAACCCACAGAGATCTCTACATCTACAGCAGCCAGATGGCTAAAAGAGGTATTAAAGCAATCTGGTATCAATGAATCAGTTTCCTCTGCACATTCATTTAGAAGTGCATCAACCTCTGCAGCATTCGCAGGAGGTGTTCAGTTAAGCGAGATTTTAGAGACTGCTAACTGGGCAAATGCAAAAACATTTTATACTTATTATAAGAGAGAAACAATAAATTCTTTTTCGGATACCATATTAAGGACAAACAATAATTAATTTTTTTCAGGAGGTAGCGCGCATCAAAGAATTGTAAGGATTGGAGCATTCAGTTCTGGATTTAGGATACATAGACATTTACAGTGATGATTGGTGGATTCATTTGTGTAATGTGATGGACACTGTGTTTAAGTTTGATAATTTGTTATCTTTGATGTAATAAGTAAATATGTTAAAGTGCTTGGATTAATTATAGTATTTGAATTTATTAAATAATTGTTATTGGGCATAGTTGTCGTCTTAGTTATATTTATTTCAATTATTTTTAATTAATTAGTTATGAAGATTCTTTCAGGTTCTAAATTTGAAATGCTTTAAAGATTTCATTTAAACCAGAGTAAAGCCTGGAGGCTCAATGAAGGAAAGTGGAACCCTCATCCAAGCATCCTTTAGGATGTGATGGAAGAGGGTCATTTTCCGAATTAGCCGAAAGGCTACGAGGGTTTAAATACCCTCCTTGTCTCATTTAATAATTTTGGTATTATCTTTGCCCACCGCTTTTATACAAATTTAGATCCTGAAAATTTTTTAATAATTACTTTTAAAAGACACGGACAATTGTCAGTTACAGGTATATATAAGGCATGAGAACCACTCAGGTGTAAAAAAATCTTTTATTTTGATCACTTTAAAAGAAGGTATACGTGGACTAAGTGTGACATGATATTCCATTTAAATCCTCGTAGCCTTTCGCCTAATTCGGAAAATGACCCCATCCATCACATCCTAAAGGATGCTTGGATGAGGGTTCTAATCCTTATTAGAAAAAATCTCGTGAATCATAATTCATTCCATAAGAAGCAGAAATCCAACAGACTGATCCCAGTCAATGGTGTACTCAGAATACACAGAGGCTAGAGGACTTCGGCTTGTTCTTCCTGAAACCCGTGAGTATTGTACAGTGTAGGGGCCTATACTAGCATGTATAATGGAATGTATTTATTATTTTAAAGTGCACATTTCTGTCTTTGAATAAATGTTCTTATTAGGGTTTAAATCACATAATTAATGTTTAAACAAATGCTAATTGAAATTTTGATTTAAAACCAGAAGTCTCTGTCGAGACTGAAGCTCTACTGGTTTGTACTTATAGCAAAGGAAGAGAAAAGTACTTAAGCAGTTGGAAATTGAAACTTTTAACAGCAATAAATAGAATAATGATCCTTGATTAAGTCTCTTTATGTTCTTAGTGCAGTCTACTTGCATACCACATTTATATTATAATCAAACTAAAATTGTATTTGGAGTAGCATTTTGAAAGAATTTCACAGAAATTTCTATTTTTAGTAACCACGGCAACACCGTTCATCGAAATCAAAAACCGATATACAGAATTGTGTATCTTAGTGTAGTCTACTTGTGTGCCAAGTTATATTGAAATCAGACTAAAACTGTAGGAGGAGTAGCATTTTGAAAGAATTTCACAGAAATTTCTATTTTTAGTAACCACGGCAACACCGTTCATCGAAATCAAAAACCGATACATAGAATTATGTATCTTAGTGTAGTCTACTTTTGTGCCAAGTTATATTGAAATCAGACTAAAACTGTAGGAGGAGTAGCATTTTGAAAGAATTTCACAGAAATTTCTATTTTTAGTAACCACGGCAACACCGTTCATCGAAATCAAAAACCGATACACAGAATTATGTATCTTAGTGTAGTCTACTTGTGTGCCAAGTTATATTGAAATCAGACTAAAACTGTAGGAGGAGTAGCATTTTGAAAGAATTTCACAGAAATTTCTATTTTTAGTAACCACGGCAACACCGTTCATCGAAATCAAAAACCGATATACAGAATTGTGTATCTTAGTGTAGTCTACTTGTGTGCCAAGTTATATTGAAATCAGACTAAAACTGTAGGAGGAGTAGCATTTTGAAAGAATTTCACAGAAATTTCTATTTTTAGTAACCACGGCAACACCGTTCATCGAAATCAAAAACCGATACACAGAATTGTGTATCTTAGTGTAGTCTACTTGTGTGCCAAGTTATATTGAAATCAGACTAAAACTGTAGAAGGAGTAGCATTTTGAAAGAATTTCACAGAAATTTCTATTTTTAGTAACCACGGCAACACCGTTCAACAAAATCAAAAACCGATATACAGAACTGTGTATCTTAGTGTAGTCTACTTGTGTGCCAAGTTATATTGAAATCAGACTAAAACTGTAGGAGGAGTAGCATTTTGAAAGAATTTCACAGAAATTTCTATTTTTAGTAACCACGGCAACACCGTTCAACGAAATCAAAAACCGATATACAGAATTGTGTATCTTAGTGTAGTCTACTTGTGTGCCAAGTTATATTGAAATCAGACTAAAACTGTAGGAGGAGTAGCATTTTGAAAAAATTTCACAGAAATTTCTATTTTTAGTAACCACGGCAACACCGTTCATCGAAATCAAAAACCGATACACAGAATTATGTATCTTAGTGTAGTCTACTTGTGTGCCAAGTTATATTGAAATCAGACCAAAACTGTAGGAGGAGTAGCATTTTGAAAAATTGTTTACAGACAGACAGACGGACAGACAGACAGACAGACAGACAGACGGACGGACGACGGACGCATTACTATCGCATAAGCTCTTCTGGTCTCTGACCAGTAGAGCTAAAAATGGGGTAGGGGATGCTTAAATTATTTTAACAAGCATACCGGTATAATACTTAAAAAACTACATTAAAACAAGATTTGTATGAATGATATATCTTTTGATTATCTGCTCAAATATACTTAATTAAATTTTAACTTTTAGCTCTATGCACCAGCCTGCCTCATGAAGTTGAATGCTCAAACAATATGAAGAGGAAGACAATCTAGCTGACAATCAAATCAGGAAATATGATCAGGTTTGTAATTTATTATTCATTATGCAAGCTATTATTCATAGTTTAATTTTTTAAATAGAATTTTCATAATAATAATAAACAGTTTAAAAGTAAACAGAAAACAAATTGGAATAAAAACGAAAAAACAAGAATTATACAAGACCTCATCTAACAATGATTACAAGGTTACTGGTACATGCTTGGTCTATTGGAAATATATTAATCAAAAAATAAATTTATTAACACCGATTAATTTAATTTATTTGATCAAATATATTTTAGCATTACATATGTATGTGTACTTTACAACGTTCTATAAACAATGTTGTAACAGTAAACACAATGTTTTCGTCATTACACTCAGAAGAAGGGGTAGCTTAATGTGCTTATTTATTTTAGGCTCAGCCACACCTTAATGAACATGAAGAGCTACTTCATTCAAGGCCATGATGTTCTAACAGCTGATTCAATGAAAGAGGTACTAGATCTCCATTGCAGGATAAATGCCACACCAGAATTTTAATAGATCATCATCTTTTAAGACATCCTTTTTAAACTATGCCATTGTCAGCCTTGAGAGACCAATATAAGCTCTTAATTATTTTATTCAATTTATTGGACATTTTTCAGAGAAAATAATTTTTTAAAACTTTTATTTGCAAACAAAATGATTATGGTTTAAAATTTGCTGTTTATTAATAAGTGAAAAATATAAAGGTCTATATTCCATGGTTAAAATCTTCATACAACTATTGTCACAAGAAGATGATCAATTTTAGTAGTCAGTCATATTTAAAAAAAAAAGAAAGAAAAGAAATTAAATAGCAAAATATATAAGAAATATTTTCTTTTTGATATTTTGACCAATCCTGATCAAATTCAAATAACCCCAAGGACGATTATCAAATGAAAAATACAGACATCATTTTCTTGCCTTGTTTATTTATATTACATTGTAGCTACTACTAGGAATTTCATTTGGTTGTCAAGGTCAATAACTTTTCAACCCACATTACATACAATTTTATTTCAACATTTTGTTTTTGTTTAAAGATCTATGAAACAAAATTATGATGAGGCATATTTCTCATTTTAATTTGCACTACACTGTATTAACCAGCACTGGTGAAGTTTAAACAGGAATAACAAATTTGATTTTAGAAGAGATGTTAAAAAAAATGTATGCACAATAGTACATGTATCATATTCATGATATTCTACATTATGGTTTTACTAAACATGATAAGTAATTTAGTGTTGTGTAGATTTTAAATCAGTAATAGTTGATTATTTCATAAGCTGAGAAAATTTGGTCCATTTCATTTGAGATTTTATGTTTATACTTTCGTTTTCCTGAATATTAAACTTTTAGCATTTTTATCAACGAAGTTGTTTTAAGCAAGGGATTTATAGCATTTTTGTCTACAATGTTCATATGTTATCCTGGATATTGTATGCTCAGTCTTTTTTCTTATAACAGCGAAAGCCCCGTGGGGATCCGGGCTAGAATAGGTCCTGAGTACCCCCTTGCTTGTCGTAAAAGGCGACTAAATGGGGCGGTCCTTCGGATGAGACCGTATAAACCGAGGCCCCGTGTCACAGCAGGTGTGGCACGATAAAGATCCCTCCCTGCTCAATGGCCCTGAGTGCCGAGCATAGGCCTAAATTTGCAGCCCTTCACCGGCAATGGTGACGTCTCCATATCAGTGAAATATTCTGGAGAGGGACGTTAAACAGTATACAATCAATCAATCAATCAATATAACAGCGAAATTATTCCAGAGACTTTACTTGCTGTTTCGTTTTCGTTTTACGGACATATACAACGTAGTTGAAACTTTTTTTGTCTTTCTCCATGGAGTTGAAGAGTTCCAATACTTGAAGGAACTAAGTGCTATATTTAAATGTCTATATATGGTGTTGTAAACCTCTTCTAAACCAAGTTTCGTAAAACAAACATCTAGAATGCATACTCAGTAATTTTTATATAATTTTCATTGAAATATCCAAGAATTTTTATCAACTGATATCTTTCAAAACACCCTGGTAATGCATGCTAATTTTTTGTCTAAGAACATCTGATGATACTATAATCTTGAATTAAGAATATCTTGAAAAACTATCAGTAGTCAAGAGAGGTTGGGTATGACCTTAAAGAGAGAATTAATTGTTTTATTCTAAGGATGACTGTAAAAGAGATGTCATTAAAAGAGATATATCTTTAGCTTAGAAAGATATCTTTTTGAAAATTTAAACAAAAGAGATACCCTCTCGCTAAGAAAAATATCTCTCTAAGCCTTGTTAAAGCGATATCTCTCTAACTTAAAGAGATATCCCTCTCGCCTTAAGAGATACATCCCTCGCTTCAAGAGATATCTCTAGCTTAAAAAGATACTGTAAAATCACTAATTTTCATGGGGGTTTAATTTTCGTTGTTTTCGAGGCATGGAGAGACTCACGAATTTATGACCACCATTAATATAAAACTTGATACGCCTTTTTCAAACCACGAAATTAAATCATCAGAAACCAATATCTTTCTCTAAAACACCGAAGATTTGACCACTCGAAAATATGTGATATATCTAGCATAAAAAAATATTTCTCTTAGTAAACGAGATATCTATCTAAGTAAACGAGATATCTCTTCTGTTTAACGAGATATTCCTCTAAGGTGTAAAGATATCCCTTTTTAGTCAACGAGATATCTATACGCTAAAGAGATATCCCTCTGTACTAGAGAGATATCTCTCTTATTGAAAGAATTTTTAGCTCTACTGGTCAGAGACCAGAAGAGCTTATGCGATAGTAATGCGTCCGGCGTCCGTCCGTCTGTCTGTCTGTCTGTCCGTCTGTCTGTAAACAATTTTTCAAAATGCTACTCCTCCTACAGTTTTGGTCTAATTTCAATATAAATTAGCACACAAGCAGACTACACACTATTTACATATACAAATCTATATATCGGTTTTTGATTTCGATGAACGATGTTGCCGTGGTTACTAAAAATAGAAATTTCTGTGAAATTCTTTCAAAACGCTACTCCTCCTACAGTTTTGATCTGATTTCAGTATAACTTGGCACACAAGTAGACTACAATAAGATACATAATTCTGTGTATCGGTTTTTGATTTTGATGAACGGTGTTGCCGTGGTTACTAAAATAGAAATTTCTGTGAAATTCTTTCAAAATGCTACTCTTCCTACAGTTTTGGTTTGATTTCATTATAACTTGGCACACAAGTAGACTACACTAAGATACATAATTCTGTTTATCGGTTTCTGATTTCAATGAACGGTGTTGCCGTGGTTACTAAAAATAGAAATTTCTGTGAAATTCTTTCAAAATGCTACTCCTCCTACAGTTTTGGTCTGATTTCAGTATTACTTGGCAAACAAGTAGAATACACTAAGATACATAATTCTGTGTATCGGTTTTTGATTTTGATGAATGGTGTTGCCGTGGTTACTAAAAATAGAAATTTCTGTGAAATTCTTTCAAAATGCTACTCCTCCTACAGTTTTGGTTTGATTTCATTATAACTTGGCACACAAGTAGAATACACTAAGATAAATAATTCTGATTATCGGTTTTTGATTTCGATGAACGGTGTTGCCGTGGTTACTAAAAATAGAAATGTCTGTAAAATTGTTTCAAAATGCTACTCCTCCTACAGTTTTGGTCTGATTTCAGTATACAGTAAAACACGGTTATAGCGAAGTCCTGGGGACCTGTGAATTTAATTCGCTATATCCGTAATTCGTTATATCCGTATAACGAATTCGTATAACCATATATAGCGAATTCGCAATATGCATGTTTTCCTTCAAGTGTTACTATTAAATATGTTAGGGAAGCAAATATAACAAAACATACCTTCGATAACTAAGGTTTTATTATGAATTGAATTTTATATACAAATGCTGAGAGAAAATAAAGTCAGTTCAATTAATCAAATTTTGAAATCTTTGAAAGTTCGTTAGAAAAGATGTAAAATTCATTATATTTAACCTCAACGGGACTCAAAATCAGTTCGCTATATCCGTAAATTCATTATATCAGAGTTCGTTATAACCGTAAAATTTTACAAAGATTTGTTCAGAATTTTGCGGGGACCCAGAAAAACTTCGTTATATCCGTGAATTCGCTATATCCGTGTTCGCACTAAACGTGTTTTACTGTAACTTGGCACACAAGTAGACTACACTAAGAACATAAAGAGACTTTATCAACGATCATTATTCTATTTAGTTTCAAATCCCAGCTGCTTAAGTACTTTTCTCTTCCTTTGCTATAAGTTCAAACCAGTAGAGCTTCAGTCTCGACAGAGACTTCTGGTTTAATTTACTGAATAAATAGTAAAGGGCTTGTCACAGAAAAAAGTAAATTAAACCATAAAAACTGTACTTGTGATAATACACATATTTTATTTATTCAAATTCTCTTCTATAATACTATTCCTTCATACAGTAAGCTTAGTACATATCAGTAGTCAGTGCTTGGCTATTTAATTCTTTTTTCAAGTTGATGTGTGCTGTATTTTATTACTAAGAATGTAATAAACATATTAAAACTACATCCTTTTCCACGATTTCCGAATTTAATATATGTCCTTTTCAGGAGTTGCATTATTAAGAGGAATGTCTGATCTTCAACGAAAGGTAGCAGAGGCCCTCAAGCACCTGAATCTGAGAACTCTGTCATCAGGATGGCGAAAGAAAACCTCAGACCTTGCTAGAGTATGTTTATATTTAAAGATGAAGAACAACAATAGAAATAGACTCGGTCTACTTTTCATACAACAAAATGACCAGTAAACAGCAGGAAGGATGTGCAATGAGAAATACCATGTGCGGTGACATAATATCAAACAGTGCCTTTAGCGACTCACCAAAACAAAAAAATGATGGTAAAGAGAACGATATAGAATTCTCTGAAGAAGATAACCGCAATGGATGCCCCGAGCCCGATATTTTTTCATATACTTTAATATAATAGAGCTAAAAAATGGAGGGCCACATCTCAGAAAGTAGAAATGGTATCATCACCATATTTTCACAAAAGTGGTATCTGGCCCCTAGTACCACACCCTCAACTTCGATGTCCCCGAGCCCGATGTTTATTCATATAGTATTAAATGATAGGGCTAAAAACTGGAGGGCATTATATCTCAGAAACAAGAGAGGGTACCATCACCATTTTTTCATAGAAGTGTTAACTGACCACTAGTTCCCCATCCTCAAAATTTCAGACCCCGGGGTAGGGGACTTCGATGTCCCCGAGCCCGATGTTTATTCATATAGTATTATATAATAGGGGTAAAAATTGGAGGACAATATCTCTGAAACTAGGAATGGTACCATCACCATTTTTTTCAAAGAAGTGGTAACTGACCACTTGTACCCTACTCTCAAAATTTCAGACGTTACATGTTTGATCAATTAAAACACGTGGATCATGGGTTTTGATTACCCGTGCATAACTATTGTTTCCACGTGTATTTCTTACCTGCATTATCATGCATATTAGTTTTTATCGACATTTTGGTTCTAAAAAATCATTTAAACAACTATCGAACTTACTCACTGAAGATTTGGAAGGATGTTATTTCGTCGACCTACATTTACACATTTATAAACGTCCAGTGGTTTTTCGCAGCGTCGTATTGAAGATCTTGGGTGCACATGCACTCATGGTAATAGCAAAGTCATTTGAAGTTTATAGTCATTGACATTTGATAACTGAACTTGTTTTTATTAATCATCAATTATTTATCAAATCTTACTATTTTATATTATCCTGCCCTGTGGTTCGTGAGATAAGACACAACGCTGATTAGTTTTGTTTACATGTAGAAATTATGGATTAAACGGATATAGACAAGGGAGGTAACTTTTAATATGTACCAATTCCGCGAATTCAAGAAACCGCGATCCTGTCAGATGAGAGAAAAACGTGAAAATTACAATCCGTGAAATAAATCCCCTATACAGTATTCATATAGTAATTTATAATAGGGCTAAAAACTGGAGGGCCATATCTCAGAAACTAGAGAAGGTATCATCACCATTTTTTCAGAGAAGTGGTATCTGTCCCCTAGTACCCAATCCTCAAAATTTCAGACCCCGGGGTGGATGACTTCGATGTACCCGCCCGGTGTTTATTTGTATAGTATTATATAGTAGGGCTAAAAACTGGAGGGCCATATTTCGGAAACTAGAGATGGTGCCATCACCATTTTTTCAAAGAAGTGGTATCTGACCCTTGGTACCCCACCCTCAAAATTTCAGACCCTGGGGTAGGAAACTTCGATGTCCCCGAGCTCGATTTTTATTCATATAGTATTATATAATAGACCTAAAAACTGAAGGGTCATATCTCGGAAACTAGAAATGGTGCCATCACCATATTTGCACAGAAGTGGTAACTGGCCCCTAGTCTCCTGCCCTGGAAAATTTCAAATCCCGGAGTAGGGGACTTGGATGTCCCCGAGCCCGATGTTTATTCATAAAGTATTATATGATAGGGTTAAAAACTTGAGGGCCATATCTCAGAAACTAGAGATAGTACCATCACCATTTTTTTCAAAGAAGTGGTAACTGACCACTAGTACCCCACCCTCAAAATTTCAGACCCTGGGGTAGGGGCTTTCGATGTCCCCAAGCCCGATGTTTATTCATATAGTATTATATAATAGAGCTAAAAACGGGAGGACTATATCTCGGAAACTAGAGATGGTGCCATCACCATTTTTTCACAGAAGTGGTAACTGACCACTAGTACCCTACTCTCAAAATTTCAGACCCTGGGGAAGGGGATTTCCATGTCCCCGAGCCCGATGTTTATTCGTATAGCATTATATAATGGAGCTAACAACTCGAGGGCTATATCTCAGAAACTAGAGATGGTGTCATCACCATTTTTTCATAGAAATGGTAACTGACCACTAGTGCCCTACCCTCAAAATTTCAGACCCATTAAATAATGTTTAAAATTTGAATTGCGAACTGGGTTCTAGAATGCAGTTCACTTTTGAACTGCGAACTGCATTCTAAAATCTGAACGCCTGACACAAATGGATGGCCGGCCGAAAACGGATAGCAATAGGTCACCTGAGTGGCTTATATGATCATCTAATATGGTATAGTTTATTTTATAGTAAATATTAGTAAACGAATTTGTTTTATTTTTACCCTACCTGTATCTTTGTTTAAAAGCATCATCATTATTTCAGTTTTCCCTTTCATTTATTATTTTCCTATCCAAGATATAGTCATGGAATAATTGTTTAACAAAATTAAATATATATTTGAACGTCATTTACATTTACACTTGATCGTTTGCAGGAGATTGAGAAGTTCATATGTCAATCCTCAGTGAATAGAAAAGGGAATTCCACATCTTTTTCTTAACGAAGTAGTTAGGGCATCTATGATAAGAAAGGAAAAACTTATAAAAGTTTTGTTCCACAGTTCTGGTTTTAGAATTATACATGTATGTATAAAAAGTACACATAGCTAATTATAAGAAATAGACGATAGCATTCGACATATCTTGCAGTCGATGTCTCTCACAACTTCATTATCTTTGTGTACTTTTGCTTGTATACATGTACATATAAACATAACATCTTGCATGTCATTTAATCTCGTCGAACTTTTGTAGTTGCAGGTTCATTCCAGGAAAATGGCATCGCTGGCCAAACCGGAAATTACTCTAAGCATCGAGTTCGAACTTAAGAAAGTAATAAAAACAGGATTTTTCAGCCAAGAAGACTGCCTTCCTTTAAAGGAAGAATTCATTTAAGAATTCCCAAAAAGAGAAATGAAGCTAAACCTAGTATACTGGTAAGCCATATTTTTAAAGATGGGATTATTGATAAACAATCAACTACATGTATACAGGGTTTCAAAGGATATAGATTACTAGGCTGATAAAACTGATGGATATATAAGATTGTTACGGCAAACAATTGATAAAAATATGGAAATTATAGTGTAGAATAAATTAGATGAATATAAAATTCTAAACAGAAAAAAATCCCCAAGATTCAAGCATTTGAATCAGTGGCCTATAGAAGGAGTAAGGATCCCTTATCGACCGGTGTCGCATAATATACGTTCCGGGTAACTTGGCGTTCCGGCCGGAACGCTAAATACCTATAATATTGGTTCCGGGCCATAATAAACGTTCCGGCCCGCGTAAGATTGGTTCCGGTCGTAAAAAACGTTCCGGGCAACCAAGCACCCTATTAAACTCTCTATTTATATTTAATATTGGCTGTTAATTTTAATTTTCTTCTTTATTTTATACTTTCGTATATGATACAGCAGGATTTAATCGTAAGACATACATATGTGTTTACATTTCAAGTCAGAATATGCGGTCTTTTTACCAGAGACATTATATCTTTATTGATGTCTCTGATTTAAATATTATATTAATCCATGAAATTCCAGTTGATTATTTTGATTCTTTGTAAACAAAAGAAGGTGTGAAACTTGTTTACATTGATATACCCCCCATCGTGCTGTTTTACGATAGACTTGGTTTCTATCGATACGAATAATTGCTCAGTCTTGCGAATCGCCGTAAGCACACATGACCACCCTGATCAGATGATAATGGTGATAGATTAATTATATTTACCATAAAATACTTTAATTATTAGGTATAATTAATATTTTAATTTCCTTACAATTTTTTAAACACCCGTACATGTAGTTGCGTTTTTTTTAAAACCAGATATAAAATAAATTAAAATACAAGAACATAATGGGAAACGAGTGCATGCCGGATCTAAAAAGGGAATTTATAATTTAAGCATTTAATACGAAGGAAAAGTGTTTCCCGTTTGTTGATTATTTTTCTTCGTCAGGTGAAGTTTTTTGTGTTTTTTTTAATTTTAATGTTATATGTCAACAAAACATGCACATGATCAACTTGGAAATGTTTCAATGACACGGCTAAAAACGTTTGAATAAAATTCAACTCATTTTTATTTATGCACATAAGTACAAGTACATTTGTATTCATTAGTAAGAATAGCACTGAAGAAGAAATGTATTACAGACACAGATCTGTATTTTACTATTTATATGAATAGCGTTGTGAAGTCTGCTCACCCCCCCCCCCCCACCCCTTCCCCTGCAGTGAACAGTAGACAAAAAACTTGATTTGCTTGGTATTTGGTATAAAATTTTCTATATTTCAATTAACAATTTGTTGAATGTGTTCAACAAACAAAGGAGTCTTAGTGGGGAAGACAACCGCGAACGTTTGTTCTACCGCCTACCTGATTTTTCAAAAGACATCTTTGAAAGACTTTTCCTATAGATAAAATAGATTTTTTTTACGAACTTTCAAAAACTATAATTATTTGGAAAAAAAGAAAAGGTTTCTCTTTAATTCTGATAAAACGTGTATTTCCGCTCTAGAACTCGATGGGAATGTAAAATCTTAATTAATTTAAAATGAAAACCTGCAGGCATGCTTATGAAGCTATCTTAGGACTAAGACATCTCTTAAGACGAACTTACGACATATCTTAGTCTTAAGTGAGGCCATCGAAGCTATCCTATCTTAGGAGATCTCCTAATCTTAGTCCTAACTTTAAGATGACTGCGGACATTGTCATATCTTAGGTGATTTTAAGAAACGCTGGTGTCAGGAAAACAATTAAGAATGTTTTTTGTGTAAATAAATCAACTATTTACTGTAAATTAATGATTTCTTTAATGAACTAAATCCATTTATGAACATCATACCGTGTGAATATATGTATACACCTGTACAAATAGAAATAGAGAGAACAGTTAATAAGATTGCGCTCATTGACATGTATGCATTTAAAGATTAAAACATCAAAAAAGATTTATTCAAGCCCTTTCCAAGTAGATAAAAATATACAATTTATTGTTTTTTATTGGGACAAAAACGGAGGGATGGGGGGGGGGGATACATTCAAAAGATCTAAACCGATCTGCTGCATTTATTGGTTTAAGCCGATGTAAATAATAAAAACAGCAGAGAAACAACACATATTCAAAAAATTAAAGAAAGTTTATAGAGGTGACTTCCTCTTTGTGGAAGAGAGAGAGAGAGAGAGAGTTTGTTGATCAACTTGGACAAAGAACAAGAAAAGATGTTACATGTATGCCTTATATCTTTTCTAAAATACTTATCCAATAATACGAACAACTATGGAAAGAAAAGTTACTTGTATATTGTCATGTAGCTCCGTTTTTCTGTTTCTGCTAAATGTAAACTAGATTGTACACAAATAACTCTGTTATATTAATCTCTTTTTTTTTATACAAAACTTGGATAAAAATGGACTAATCTGCTAAAGATATATGTATGCAATAGAAATCGATTAAAATGAATTTAAAAAAAAATACTTAAACATGTCAGTCTTAAATTAAAACATGCTTCTAATAAAAGGAATAGGGATACACCCAATAAAGAGGTACTAACTCAGAAATGTTCTTAATAAATAAGGAAAATAAAAACTTTAATTGTCTCCAAACCTGATTTTGTTGGGGGGAGGGGGGAGGGGGGGGGGTCATATATATGATTATACAAAACATGTATTCGAATATGGTTTTAGATGCTAGATTTGCTTGCATACTCGCTAGTAGCTACACTAAGTGAAGCGAGTATGCGAGTGGATCAAAATTTAATTCGATTATGGAAAAGAAACAACTAAGTAGCAAAAATATATGAAATATCTTTCAGTAATTACACCCCAGAACGTTAATCATGACCATGAATCTTGGTTCTGGGCTAACTTGGCTTTGTCAAAAACTGGGGAAAAACAACTAAGTAGCAAAAATATATGAAATATCTTTCAGTAATTGCAACCCGGTACGTTTATTATGACCATAATTTTTGGTTCCGGGCTAACTTAGCTTCGTCAAAAACTGGGGAAAAACAACTATTAAGTAGCAGAAATATATGAAATATCTTTCAGTAATTGCGGAACGTTTATTATGACCATAATTTTTGGTTCCGGGCTAACTTGGCTTCGTCAAAAACTGGAAAACAAACAACTTAGTATCTAAAATATATGAAATATCTTTCAGTAATTGCAACCCGGAACGTTTATTATGACCATAATTTTTGGTTCCGGGCTAACTTGGCTTCGTCAAAAACTGGAAAACAAACAACTTAGTAGCTAAAATATATGAAATATCTTTCAGTAATTGCAACCCGGAACGTTTATTATGACTATAATTTTTGGTTCCGGGCTAACTTGGCTTCGTCAAAAACTGGAAAACAAACAACTTAGTGGCTAAAATATATGAAATATCTTTCAGTAATTGCAACCCGGAACGTTTATTATGACCATAATTTTTGGTTCCGGGCTAACTTGGCTTCGTCAAAAACTGGAAAACAAACAACTTAGTAGCTAAAATATATGAAATATCTTTCAGTAATTGCAACCCGGAACGTTTATTATGACCATAATTTTTGATTCCGGGCTAACTTAGCTTCGTAACAAAATGGAAAAGAAACAACTAAGTGGCTAAAATATATTAAATATCTTTCAGTAATTACAACCCGGAACGTTTATTATGACCATAATTTTTGATTCCGGGCTAACTTGGCTTCGTCAAAAACTGGAAAACAAACAACTAAGTAGCTAAAATATATGAAATATATTTCAGAAATTGCAACCCGGAACGTTTATTATGACCATAATTTTTGGTTCCGGGCTAACTTGGCTTCGTCAAAAACTGGAAAACAAACAACTTAGTATCTAAAATATATGAAATATCTTTCAGTAAATGCAACCCGGAACGTTTATTATGAGCATAATTTTTGGTTCCGGGCTAACTTAGCTTCGTAACAAAATGGAAAAGAAACAACTAAGTAGCTAAAATATATGAAATATCTTTCAGTAATTGCAACCCAGGACGTTTATTATGACCATAATTTTTGGTTCCGGGCTAACTTATTTTCGTCATTTAGTGGAAAAGAAACATCAAAGTAGCAGAATCAGAATAAGTTTATTCGCTCAAACCATACAGCATGGTACATGAGGAACATAAAGTATATACTATGTCTATAATGTCGTCAGAGGTACATTAGTATAAATATACATACATATAAATAATTAATATAAATATATATACGTAAATAAATGTTTTACAACTGCATGTAGAGAGGATGTACATATAGTACATGTAATAATAAAGTATATGCAAAAAGAAAATACCAGGAGGACAGCTAAGAAGGACAGACAGTCTCAAATATTTTTGAAATAAATGTACATAGTTTTTGTAAAGATTGTATATTTGAATTGGCCATGAGTTCATAAAACTTGACAACATTTGGTCTGGTGTAGTAACTTTTGTGTAAAAATTTTTTTCTTATCTCTGAAAAAGCTGTACACTCTAAAATGTAGTGGTATTCATCGCCTATCTTTCCATTGTTACAAACTAAACATACTCTATCATTTAATGGGGTGCCACACCACCTCCCTGTTTCGACAGGTAGATGATGATTTGAGGTACGCATTTTCATCAATAGCTTTCTTTGTTTTGGGCGTAAATTTTTAATGTAGCTTTCAAATCCGAAATTGGTTTTAAAAATTCTGTAAATCTGGCCTTTGGAAGAACTATTTATGTCATTTGACCATTTTTGAATGAACTGGTCTTTTAAATTCTGATTTACAATAGCACTTAGCCATTTAGCATTGACAACACCTTGCTCATTCCATATAAATGAAAGTCCACAATTATTTAGAATTTTTTGAATACATTCAATCCATTGACATTTAATACCATCGTTACTTAATTGGTTATACATATACTTGTACACAATATTGACAATTTTATCTTCTGCACATGTAAACATCTTTGACCAGTAAGTAATCATTCTCGTAAAAACATTGATGTACAAAGGGAATCTTCCAGTTTCTCCGTAAATCATGTAATTTGGTGTAGAACTTTTCAAATTAAATATAGTTTTTAAGAATTTTAAATGAACACGTTCAATTATTTCCATATTTTCATAGCCCCATATCTCACATCCGTAGAGTAAGATGGGTGTGACTACTTTATCAAACAAGTCAAGCTGACATTCGATCGGTAAATTAAATTGTCTAATTTTTCTTATCACCCCGTACATTGCTTTCTGTGCTTGCTCACAAAGATGTTTCTTCGCTTTACAGTATGAACCTGTTCTTGATAATACAATTCCTAGATATTTAAATTCTTTTACATTTTCAATATTTTGGGTATTGTAATAAAATTTCCTCTTTAACATTGCCCCTTTGGAGAAAACCATGACTTTTGTCTTATCAACGTTCACATTAAGTTTCCATTGAGTACAATAAGTATAGAATTCATTCAATGCCGTTTGTAAATCATCAGCAGATTCTGCCAAAATAACAGTGTCATCAGCATAAAATAAAATCAAAAGTTTTAAATGTAGTAATAATTCATCTTCAATTTCTTTACTAATAGTTTGTAATCCGACTATGTCCTTTAGTTCCGGGTTAGCATCACAGTAGCAAAATAGTTGAAAATGCACTCAGTTATGCTAACCCGGAACGTTAAATATGATCATATAATTTTGGTTCCGTGCTAACTAATCATAAAAAGGAAAGAGAACTTCAAAATAGCAAAATAGTTGAAATTGCGCCCAGTAATGATTATCCGGAACGTTAAATATGATCATAATTTTGGCTCCGGGCTAACATATTTTCGTCATAATGTGGAAAAGGAACTTAAAAGTAGCAAAAATAGTTGAAAATGCGCCCAGTGATGCTAACCCGGAACGTTAAATATGATCATAATTTTGGTTCCGGGCTAACTTATTTTCGTCATTAATTGGAATAGAAACATCAAAGTAGCAAAAAAATAGTTGAAAATGCACGCAGTAATGCTAACCCGGAACGTTAAATATGATCATAATTTTGGTTCCGGGCTAACTTATTTTCGACACAAAGTGGAAAAAGAACTTCAAAATAGCAAAAGATTTTTAAAATAACTCTCAGTAATAGTCACCCAGAAATATGACCATAATTTGGGTTCCAGTCTGAGTTATCATAGTCAAAGATTGGAAAAGACAGACAGACAGCCCGAAATACAGGTATACAGACAAAAAACCTTTGAGCTGTAGGAAAGAAATTTTAAAAACCTCCTATGGCCTAAAGAAAGCCTTAAAGATTTTGAGGTCAAAGGTCAAGGTAATGAATTCATAAATTATTTTTAACATCTTCGTTTCCACGCGATATCTATGGAGAGTAGCCTTTGAGCGGAATTTTATACCACAACCCCCTATGTCCTTATTATGAGGAAGGCCTCTAAACTATTGGGTTTGAGGTCAAAATTTCAAAGGTCGACATCGTTAATTCATATACATGTATTTGTATATTCTTTCTGGGTGTAAAACTTTCATTTCTGGCCATGGACGATATCTCAAGAAGCGTTTACGATTTTGCAATGAAATGTCATACCATAACTCCCTAACACACACCCGTTTTAACCCCCCCCCCCCTTTCGGTTCGGGCATGCTCTTCTTTTCCGTAATGCGGGGGACATAGATTCTCTGAATTTGCTTGTTTTATAAATCATGTTTGCATGACCTTGGGTATTATTGAGAACATTTTAAAACATTCTTTCTTTACACTTGTATTTCCATGTTAGCTTCTGTTTCCCCAAAAATCACTCCCCTTAGACACTTGTTTCCGCTATCCCAGTTGGTTCTACGGATCCATTTTGTTCTGCATGTATAATATTGTAATTAAAAAATATAATTTTATTCCCTATAAATTGTGGTCCCGTCTTACCTTCAATTGCCACGATTTGTGCAGACAAGCATCTACAATATCAGCTGCAGATCTGTAGCTCTCCGAAAAAAAAATATATTGATATTGATAAACCGGAGATTCACACCCTGGCATGCACTAAATAAACAAAAGGAATTGAGTTGTAGATAACCGATTTGTATACATACGATAAACAAAGCCTTATGATGCGACCAAATTCATATGTATCTGAAAGAGTATCATCAGGCTATTTATTCATCTATTTTTTAAAATTGCTAAGTACAAAACATTGCGCGACGCACGAAAATAGAATGTCGCTGCGTGATGCTAAAACCTCAAGAAAAACCCCCACTAATTCCATGACTCAATGTGGAATGAAATCTGGACAGATACCGCGATTCGAAGATTGAACTTATGGCCGGAACCTATATTACAGTAAAATCCGGAACCAATATTATGATTTTAAGGTTCCGGCCGGAACGTGAAATACCCGGAACGAATATTATGCGACACCGGTCACTCACGGCGGAAACCCTATATATTGATCTGGTAGGGGGAATTTTCCATAGTCAGATTTAGTTTAAAACAAGAAGTCCATCAGCCACTGCTCACTAGTCATTTCCCCCGCTTTAAGGTTAATATCCACTCATCCACTCCTATGTACACAAGTTCAGACAGACACAGGGATAAATAGGAAGTTGATATCTGATACGCGTAAAAATGAATCCCACCAGCATAAAGAACGATTGAAAGTATACAGAGAGAAGATGAACAAAAAATACAGAAAAGCTATAAGAATAAAAAGAAAAAGGAAGGCGAGACAAGAAACATATAGAGAAAAGAAAAAGGAGCAGAAGGCAGTACAGTAAAATTTAAAAATACATCTGTAACAGAGAATGCTCTTCCAAGTCGAAAGTAAACGAAACCAATGAAGAGAAATAAATAGAAAATACGGACAATATTCATATCTCAAAATGCATGGGCCAGAAAAAAAGACAGAGAACGTAAGAGATTGAAAAAGATGCAGAATTCTTGCCATCTCGCCCAAGATTCACCACTGACTTCACGTTCAAGCAAAAGTCCAGTGTCTACATTGTATATACTTATATATACATGTAACATGCTACATGGAGAATTAAAGTATATAATGTATTAATTGATTTACTAAAAAAAATTATATAACATGCAGCCCAAATAAATATAAAATCAAATCTTAAAGAGGCTGGGGGGGGGGGGGGTGGCAGCCATTTTCAGACTTTTTCGATCTCCTTTAAAAGAAGAGCTTCATATAAAGATATACAAAAATGACCAAATTTTAAAACTGAAATGATGAATTTTTTTTGCCAAATGATAGTTGACAGCTTAAGATACCGTATCTATAACAACAGGCCCATGGGCCTTATAGGTCACCTGAGCATTATGCAACAACTTTCCAGTGATTGAATTTGATTCATGTTTTAAGCCAGATGCTATGGCATTCACAATTTTGAAAGATGCACCATTGATCATCATAACAGTACACTTAGCAGTTGCTTAGTTTGTATACTTAATACCCATATGCAGGGTAAGGGAACAAAAAATGCATTTCAACTAATCAGTAATGTTCAACAATAATCAGTAGTGCCCCTACCATACATGAACCCTTGACCCTTAGGCCTTGATATTTGATTAATACCAAGGAGCAGATTTCAAACCATTCATTCATATTCATTATATAAGTACAGCCCCCCCCCCTCTATGGTACCCCTGACCCTGGGGCCTTGAAATTCACAATTCTGGAAGATATGGGCCCTTGTCCGTCATAACTATATTGGCAGTTCATCTGCTTAATACCCTGGAGCAGAGAAGAAAATTTTCAAAGATTTAATGTATTTTCACTATATAATCAATAGAGCCCAGCCCTAACACCAGAACCCCTGACCATGGGGCTATAAAATTCACAATTATGGTAGTGGCATTCTTGCTCATCATAACTATGTACTTAGTTTATTTATTTTCTAGGAGCAGAGGAGAAGATTTTCAAAGAATTCCTGTATTTTCACTATATAATCAATACAGTCCCACCCTAACACCAGAACCCCTGACCCTGGGGCCATAGAAGCACTCTTGCTCATCATAACTATGCACTTAGCTAGTTTATTTGATACTTAAGAGCAGAGGAGAAGATTTTCAAAGAATTCAGGTATTTTCACAATATAATCTATAGAGCCCCGCCCTAACACCAGAACCCCTGACCCTGGGGCTATAAAATTCACAATTTTGGTAGAGGCACTCTTGCTCATCATAACTATGCACTTAGTAAGTTTATTTAATACCCAAGAGCAGAATTGAAGATTTTCAAAGAATTCATGTATTTTCACTATATAATCAATATAGCCCCGCCCTAACACCAGAACCCCTGACCCTGGGGCCAAAAAATATACAATTATGGAAGAGGCATTCTTGCTCATCATAACTATGCACTAAGTTAGTTTAATTATTTAATACCCAGGAGCAGAGAAGATATTCAGAGAATTCATGTATTTTCACTATATAATCTACAGGGCCCCACCCTAACACCAGAACCTCTGGCCCTGGGGCCATAAAATTCACAATTTTGGTAGAGGCACTCTTGCTCATCATAACTATGTTCTTAGTTAGTTTATTTGATACCCAGGAGCAGAGAAGATTTTCAAAGAATTCCTGTATTTCACTATATAATCAATAGAGCCCCGCCCTAACACCAGAACCCCTGACCCTGGGGCCATAAAATTCACAATTTTGGTAGAGGCACTCTTGCTCATCATAACTATGTACTTAATTGGTTTATTTAATACCCAGGAGCAGAGAAGAAGATTTTCAAAGAAATAATGCATTTTCAATACCTACTTATTTAGCCCCGCCCTAGCACTAGAACCCCTGACCCCAGGGCCATGAATTTCACGATTTTGGTAGAGGACTCATTGCTGATTACAATCATGCAAACAGTTTGACTGCTTGATGTCCAGGAGGAAAGAAGAAGATTTTTAGGTCACCTGAGTAACTCAGGTGACCTATTGCTATCCGTTTTCGTCCGTCGTCGTCCGTCGTCCGTCGTGTGTCGTGTGTTAACATTTCAACATTTTCAGCTTCTTCTCTGAAACCACTGAACCAATTTCAACCAAATTTGGTATACAGCATCCATAGGTGAAGGGGAACAAAAAAGGTGAATTTCATGGTCCCCGCCCCCCTGGGGCCTGAGGGGTGGGGCCAAAACCACTAAAATTAGTGCAATCTTTAAAAATCTTCTTCTTTACTCCTGGACATCAAGCAGGCAAACTGTTGACATGAATGTAATGAACATTGAGTCCTCTACCAAAATTGTGAAATTCATGGCCCCAGGGTCAGGGGTTCTAGTGCTAGGGCGGGGCTATATAGATTATATAGTGAAAATGCATTATTTCTTTGAAAATCTTCTTCTCTGCTCCTGGGTATTAAATAAACTAACTAAGTACATAGTTATGATGAGCAAGAGTGCCTCTTCCAGATTTGTGAATTTTATGGCCCCAGGGTCAGGGGTTCTGGTGTTAGGGCGGGGCTCTATGAATTATATAGTGAAAATGCATTTATTCTTTGAAAATCTTCTTCTCTGCTCCTGGGTATTAAATAAACTAACTAAGTACATAGTTATGATGAGCAAGAGTGCCTCTTCCAGATTTGTGAATTCTATGGCCCCAGGGTCAGGGGTTCTGGTGTTAGGGCGGGGCTCTATGAATTATATAGTGAAAATGCATTTATTCTTTGAAAATCTTCTTCTCTGCTCCTGGGTATTAAATAAACTAACTAAGAACATATTTATGATGAGCAAGAGTGCCTCTTCCAGATTTGTGAATTTTATGGCCCCAGGGTCAGGGGTTCTGGTGTTAGGGCGGGGCTCTATGAATTATATAGTGAAAATGCATTTATTCTTTGAAAATCTTCTTCTCTGCTTCTGGGTATTAAATAAACTAACTAAGTACATAGTTATGATGAGCAAGAGTGCCTCTTCCAGATTTGTGTATTTTATGGCCCCAGGGTCAGGGGTTCTGGTGTTAGGGCGGGGCTCTATGAATTATATAGTGAAAATGCATTATTCCTTTGAAAATCTTCTTCTCTGCTCCTGGGTATTAAATAAACTAACTAAGTACATAGTTATGATGAGCAAGAGTGCCTTTTCCAAAATTGTGAATTTTATGGCCCCAGGGTCAGGGGTTCTGGTGTTAGGGCAGGGCTCTATTGATTACAAAGTGAAAATGCAATTCTTTGAAAATCTTCTCCTCTGCTTCTGAGTATTAAATAAACTAACTAAGCACATAGTTATGATGAGCAAGATTGCCTTTTCCAGATTTGTGAATTTATGGCCCCAGGGTTAAGGGTTCTGGTGTTGGGGGGGGGGGGCTCTATTGATCATATAGTGAAAATGCATTTATTCTTTGAAAATCTTCTTCTCTGCTTTTGGGTATTAAATAAACTAACTAAGCACATAGTTATGATGAGCAAGAGTGCCTCCTATAAAATTGTGAATTTTATGCCCCCTAGGTCAGAGGAGGGGGGGGGGGGGGGCTACATAGTCTGAAAATAAATTAATGCTTTTAAATCTGCTCTTTGGTATTAATCAACCATTTTGTTTTAAAATTTGCAAAATTTTGAAATATGTGGCCCCTGGGTCAGTGGTTCCTTTAGGGTGAGGTGCACAACTGGGTATATAAAGTGGAAGTGGATTTTCTCTTTGTTACTCTGATCTACCTCTGGGTATTAAGTAAATAGAGTAAGCATGTTAAGTTAATAATTATGATAAGCAATGGTGCCTCTTTCAAAATTGTGAATTGTGAATTTCATGGCCTCTGGTTTAATCCAAATTCAAGTGTTTGAAAGTTGTTACAAATACTCAGGTGACCTATAAGGCCCGTGGGCCTCTTGTTAAAGATTGCATTAATTTTAGTGGTTTTGGCCCCACCCCTCAGGCCCCAGGGGGGCAGGGATCATGAAATTCACAATTTTTGTTCCCCTTTACCCATAGATGCTTTATGCCAAATTTGGTTGAAATTGGTTCAGTGGTTGCAGAGAAGAAGCTGAAAATGTTCAAATGTTAACGCACGACGCACAACGCACGACGACGGACGAAAACAGATAGCAATATGTCAGCTGAGTTTACTCAGGTGACCTAAAAATAAGTTAAATCTGATGGTTAATTTGTGGTTTATTTGTTGACCCCCCAGCCTCCTCAATAGATGAATAGGTTTTGATAGAATACATGAGATTTACACTGTACATTAACACTTTGCTTGCATGTTCACTGGATTTATATCGAATAACATCAACGCATTTGATCTTTTATCCCAATTGACAGATCTTATATGCCGTTTTGATTGGTCGACGTGCTGATTGGGTAATCGCTAATCCTAATTGGCAGTTCTGATTGAATCGCTAATCCTAATTGACAGCTCTGATTGAATCGCTAATCCTAGTTGACAGCGCTGTTACGCAAGACCCAACGCGCGTTCGCTTTCTGGGAGCGCTACTAAATTTGGGGTTCGCTCCTCTGGGTCCGCTTCGGGTAGTTCGGGGGTGCACTCCGGGTTCGCTTTCTGTTAGGTTCGTGTTGTCCTGTCGGTAGTGTAAAATTATGTAAGTGTAGTGTACTTGTGTTCCAAGCTATACTGAATAGACAAAACTGTAGGAGCATTTTGAAAATATATTAGAGAAATTTCTATTTTTAGTAACCATGGAAAACCATTCATCGGAATTAAAAACCGATGCACAGAATAATGTTGTGTAGTTTACTTGTGCGCTAAGTGATATTGAAATCACATCAAAACTGTAAGAGGAGTAGCGTATTGAAAAATTGTTAACAAACAATTGGACACCTTACTAGCGCATAAGCTCTTCTGGTCTCTGACCAGTAGAGCTAAAAAAGTACATAGATATAATAAAAGTTAAAGAGAACACTAACGGCGGCAAATATAAATAATCTACTCTTTAAAAGTACTTCCATTAGTCAGATATTAAAGTGTGACTGTACTTTAAACATGTATTGAATGGATCACGTGCCATGAAGGAGTGAGCATCCCCCGCCGACCGGTCATACCCGCCGAGAGCTTCTTGTCATGATCGGGAAATAGCGGAAAAAACAGAGAATCTACTGCTCATGCCTTTCAGGACAATCCTGTTTGCAGTTTGTTCATCAGGAGCCATAACCATGTTCTAGCTGCTCTATCCGATGCGTTTCTCAGTGTTGGAAGGTACATGTATGTTACCAAATTGTCTAATTGCTGTTTAGTGAGACCTGTCAAATGGACATTATCCACCCAAAAGTTAACAGGGTTACAGCTCTCAATGCTGCCTGTGGTATTACCATTACACCATGTACTATTGCGGTTAGCGTTCAGAACAGTAACACCAGACCCAATACGGAAAGCCTCGGACAAGAGAGACGAAGATTGAACTGTTAATTCGTACCAGTATTTTTCACATACAGATTTTTTTTTAGAATGTAACAAAATGCATAAATCAATAAATAAAAATATAAATAGAATAAGGCCATATACATGGAAACAAGACTTTTGAAAAACAATTTTGCTGAACACATACGGCATACCTATTATAAGTTTTTTTTATTTCCTTTGTTTTTTCCTTTTTTTTTTAATTTAATAAAAATTTAATTTGATTTAATTCAGTGGATTATGATAAAAACAAATCAAGTAACAATAGTACGATAATTTGAATATATTTATTACTTCAATTTATTTGTATATATATGTTTTTTTAATATAGTGCCGGCTGCATATAATCATAAAATAAATATATATTTATCAGCCCCCCCCCGTCATGTTTGTTATGATTGTTATCAATGCCAGATGCTCGCTCCTGCTGTTGACTATCACATGTGTTCACTTTGATTTATTTCATACTTATGTGATAGCCTGATAAATCATAAAATGGTGTAAAATTTTGTCACGTGATAAATTAAAGACGGGTGTTGATGATACATCCTCACCGTAACTTTCGCCATTTTACATCGCACGTGCGCCTTACACAGACAAAAGAAGAGAGTAGATCTAGTTGTTTCAATCCTTTATTGATCTGAAAACTTAAAATGGAAAAGGTAAGTGTAAAACACCAGTTTGCTAATGGAACATGGCTAATGTGAAATGTGGGTTAAATGTAAATAAAATAAATAGAAGTTGAAAGGGGGGGGGGGTAAATTTATATGTAAACTCAGTATTCAGGCTTATTATTAAATGATAACAAAATTTTGATAAATTTAAATTTTCACTTTGTATTTACATAAACTAAAAGAACCCTCATACACAAGTTGTTTAGAAGAGGTGTTTGAATATTCATGTACAAACAATTAGAAGGGGGGGGGGGCAAACATGTTCGGTTTAGACTATAGGCCTTACGGGTAGAACAAAGCAAAAAGATCTCAGATGTAATTACTGGGAGGACTATAGATGCTTGATATCTTAGTTTTTTATAGCACTTTTTAATAAAATGATAGGGGTGACAACTTTGCACATCCCCCCCATTTATATTGAAAAAAAGGAACCTTAAAGGGCTTTGTGCTGTAGAAGGAAAATTGATGGAATTCTATCCCATTTGACCTGAATAAATCAATTCATAGATCTTTTCTGTGAAAATTAGCGACATCAATCAACCAAACTTGTAAGAGATTTATTAAGATCCGACACTCCAAACCACACTTCTAGTAGATATGATTTTGTGAATAGAGCAGGTTAATATTTGACTTGAATTATGCAAGTTGTAGAGTGTTTCGGCTATTAAGAAGCCTCATCAGGGGCCACGGACATAAATCATGGTTTGGAGTGTCGGGTCCTAATAATTCTCTTACAAGTTTGGTTGATTGATGTCGTCAACTTTCACACTCAAATGTTGAAAGAGAAGCTATTTTATCTCTTTAAAAATAACAACGACATTGTTATTAAAAAAAGCAGATAAAAGCAACACAAATTGTCATCATGAACAAAGACCAGTATGTCTTAGAAGCACAAAGCCAACTGCAATATAAACACTATATGCAAGTATCTGAACCCAACATGCTCAAACTGCATGAAAACATTCAAAAGAAACTTGCCGAAATGCATTCAAATGGGTCACTGGACAAAGAAACTTACAAATTTCTTAATGACAAAAAACCTTCACTCAAATGTGGGCATTTTTACCTTTTACCGAAAACCCACAAAATACCAGCAAACATTTACAATGCTCTAATAAACGGTCAGTGCAGCATTAGGAAATTACCACCTGATAGACCAATTATCTCGCAATGCCATACGCCAACGAGGAAAATAGGACAATATTGCGATTATTTTCTTGTACCCATTGTACAAAAACAATCAACTTATATTAAAGACACTACGGACTTTATCACCAAAATCGAAGGCCTCACACTGCCAACAAACGCATTATTAATTACTTATGATGTGACGAGCATGTACACAAACATGGAATTCAACGAACTTCTCTCATCAATAAATGAGGCTTACACACAGGCCAATAAAACGCAATTAGACATTCCATATCCTGACCCTGAGGATCTAAACTTTTTACTTAAATGCGTCTTGGAAAACAATTACTTTGAATTCGATGGTAAATTTTACAAACAAATAATAGGAGCAAGTATGGGGGCATCTTCGCTAGCCAAGGGTTTCTGATACGCTACTCTCCTCATAAACCCTTGGCCTACGGTGTTCATAAAAATCGGGATTTTTTTCCAGAATTCTAATTGGATTTCAGTACACCCAGGTCGACCAATCAGCAATTGTTTTTTGTAAATGACGATATTTGCGTTCGGGATACTTCTTTACTCTTTAATCTCGGAAATGAAAAACGCAAGTAAACAACGATCCGTAAGATAACATTCAATTCTATGAATAGCCATGGTGTCATCCAATATCTTCTAAATATGTGATAAAAAATCTACATTGAAGCTTCAGATTTGTTCTATAAATAATGAATAAACATAACTCAATGATTGCTTCTTAATTATTCTTGAAAAAACTTTGATTTAAATTTTTTTTAACACGTGTCTTTATTTCTGGCGATGACGCAATCTGTGCGTACCTGATTAGATTCGAGATCACGTGACGGAAAACAATCCCGTCTTTTGACTTCACCGTAGGCCAAGGGTTTATGAGGAGAATAGCGTATCAGAAACCCTTGGCTAGCGAAGATGGTATGGGGGCAGTTCCCAGTCTAGAGATCTGTGACATCAGAATGTATCAAATCACAAAGCATATAATGGCACAATTTCGTCATGCCAGCAAAATTGTCTTCCACGGCAGATACCGTGATGACGGTTTCATAATATTCAATGGAACGCAGCCAGAGATAGAAGAATTCTTCAATATTGGCAATCATGCACTGTCACAATCATCTAAGATTTACATTTTAAATTTCTCCATCTGCTGTGAACTTCCTTGATACTACAGTTTACAAGGGACAGAAATTTCAAAATTTTAACAAACTGGATATCAACTCGTTTATCATGTTTATCAGACCAACAAATAACTTTCAGTATCTACACAGACAGAGCGCTCATAGCCAAGCTGTGTTTAAAGAATTCATTAAAGGAGAATGCATTAGACATGCAAGAAATACTACTGACCCTGAAATATTACATGCAACACTTAATGACTTCAAGACGCACTTATCAAAGCGAGGTTACTCTACTCCGGAAATTGATCCTATTATCAAGGTAACGGTCAACACAAACCGATCAAAACTCATCATCAAAAAGACTAAAGAACAGTCATTACGTAACTCTGCAGTACTGGTTACTAAATTTAACCCTTGCGTTAAAGGACTGAAAAAAACGAATTCTGAAATACTAAGACACCATTCTTAGAAATCCAGAATGTAAAACTTTAATTCTCAACCAATCATACAGACTGTGGACAAAAGTATCGGAACGATTTACTTTAGTTTACATCTGAGTGCAAATGTTCGCGTTACTTATACATGTAGCTGGCATTTTCGGTGTAGACACGATTTAATGCTACACCTTGGGTATTTTTAGATTGATGACAACTTCCTGTTTACATTAACTACGTCATTATTTATCGTCTGCAATCTAAAAGTAAGTAAAATCTGTCCCCCAAAATCATGGCCGAGAATCGTCATTATGCATCAGATGGTCTTAAAAAATCCGTTGTTTTATTAGTTCAAAATGGAAATTCTTTTCAAAAAGTTGCAGATATGCTTAAGATGTCTAAAACAACTGTGCACCGAATTTACAGAAATTTTTGTGAACGAGGAACTGTAAAAACTGCCCCGAAAACAGGTAAGAAAAAAAGTTTGAGCGATCGTGACGGGAGAAAAATTTTGCGACAAGTGAAACGTAACAGGAAAACTCCGCTGGCTGATTTGACAGAAACATTTAACAACAATGAAAACAGAAATGTGTCCAAAAAGACAGTGTGGCGTTTTTTAAAGGATCAAAAATATAATCGCTGTGTCTGTAAGACAAAAATAAGAATATCCCCTGTAAACAGACAGCGAGAGTAGCATGGTGTCGTGCAAAATCAACATGGACAGACGATGACTGGAAAAAGGTAATTTTTTCAGACGAGAGTCAAGTTGTTATTGGCAGTGACAATAAAGTTTACATCTGGAGAAAAAGTGATGAGGCATTTAGACCAGAATGCATTTCACCAATTAAAAACAAAAAACTTTCCGTAATGGTTTGGGGTTGCATAACCCATCATGGCGTCGGGACATTAACACGTGTGGAGGGAAACATAAATTCAGATAAATATATTCAAATTATAGATGAAAATCTATGGCCAGTGATAGCAAGACACTTTCCAGACAATAATTATATTTTTCAAGATGATAACGCACCAGTTCATCGTTCTAGGGCAACGAAAGTTTTTATGGAAAACAACCATATCAATACAATGGAGTGGCTAGCGCAAAGCCCCGATATTAACATCATAGAAAATTTATGGTTAAAGATTAAAAGAAGAATAGAACATTCCATGCATGAAATTACTTCTGTGGAACAATTATATAATAAAATATTTTCGATTTGGACAAGTTTTGATTGCGTAACAATTCAAAATTTATATCAATCTCTCCCCTCAAGAATCGCCGCGGTACGCAGATCCAAAGGATATATCACCAAATATTAAGGTAAGTTTTAATAAATAAGCTTTATTTTTGTCAGGTAAATGCAAAATTGTCTGTTCTTTCAAATTATGTAATTTATTTTTATTAGCTGTTACGTAATATGGTTATTTTGAACATCCAATCAAACGCGAGTATTTTCCAAATATTATACGACGTCGTAAATCGTTCCGATACTTTTGTCCACAGTCTGTAGCTTACAGCAAACACAAGAATATATGTGACGAAATAATCCGGTCTCACCTAAAACAAACACCATGATTTATGTCCGTGGCCCCTGATGAGGCTTCTTAATAGCCGAAACACTCTAAAACTACTTGCATAATTCAAATCAAATATTAATCTGCTCTATGCAAAAAACATATCTACTATAAGTATGGTTTGGAGTGTCGGGTCCTAAAAAATCTCTTACAAGTTTGGTTGATTGATGTCGCTAATTTTCACACGAGAATCATTTAATACATGTATTACCATGAAAAAAAAAGATTCTTGTTCTATAACTGAAAATGAAATGTGGTGGTAAAAGTTCTTATTGCTATGAAGAGTATGTATTGTAAAATTAATTGATTTAATCTTTTTATACAGTTACCTTCCTGCACAATTGAAGTTGATGGCTGATCCAACAGTTCCTCTGTGGCAATTTTCTTTGGTTTCTTGGAAACTGAACATTTTGGCTCGGACTTCACAATTTCAATTTCTTTTCCCTCTTCCTTGTATTTAATTACTTTAATTTTTTGTGAATATTTTTTACTTCTTAGTGGCATCTTTGCTTTTAAGTGGCATATCTGAACAATGAAAATGAAAAATACCAACATGTGCCATTTGGACATAATTAATACACTAAAATATTGACATAATTTTATCAAAATATGACAATGATTTGTTTTGAACTCAAAATTACCATTAAACAGTGTAAATGATAGACAATTAAGACATTTTCTTAACAAATTGTAGTAGTGAGAACATTAAATGCACACTTTGCATATTTGTTTGGATTCTTTTAGGCTCTGGTTAATTATTTACAGTAGTTCAGCAGTTCTAGAGAGCGTATTATACATGGGCGTCAGAATATTTCTGCAAAAGTATGAATTATTTCTACAAACCATGCATTCAGTTATATGCATATTTATTGTATCTTTATCTAAGGACTTTAAATTTGATCAAATTATAGTGTACTTCAGTCATTTCAGGTGCGGATCCAGCCATTTTTGAAAGGAGGGGTTCCAGGGTTGTGTCCCTTTAACCTCCCCCTACACACTCTCAAGCAAAGATTCATACAATTGTATGGAAAGATCTAAGGTTGTGGGAAACAATAATTTTGTTTTAGGTCCCCTTTTTCCTTTGAAAAGGTACCCCCACTCCAAATAAAATAGGAAACACAGTTCAAAAACTACTGAAGCCTGAAAATTGAATGGATTTGCGGCATTTTCGAAGATAACAAAGAACTTTCTTTAAGATTTTGAAAAAACTTTTTTTGGGTGGGGTGCGGTTGAGGTTTAAAATAAAGAGTTACATTTAGTTCCTTCGAAAGATATAATCAAAAAACGGTACATTATATAGCCAACACATGCAGCTAGAGCTCGAGATCACGGGAATCTAATATCAAATTAAATTTCGCATGTTACAAATCATATATAAGATATATAAAAATAAGTAGAATATTTTCTACCGTTCTCTCATAAAAAAAAAAAGTAATAGTGAATGTGAATGGAGGAAACTAAATGTATGAGAATCTATCTTTTCAATACAAGATTACTCTCTCTCAACTTGGCAAAAAATAAAGGGGGGGGGTCCAACTCCCGGACCCCCCCCCCCACCTTCTAGATCCGCCAATGCATATGAAGAATTGTTTACATTTTGTTCTTCCTTCACCTAAGGTATATAGCCTACATCCCCCTTCAGAGCATCATTAAAAAGTTTCATAACTTATTCTATATTTCCCTTCCTTAAAACAGTAAAATCACTAGTAAGTAGAAACTAGCAAATGTAAACATTCTACAGGCCTATCTCATGACGTATTGCCCCCACCCCCCTAAATTTGGCGGGTATTTATTCAAATGAACAAAGGAGTACTGTCGTAATTTATTCAATATATTAGTAGTTCGACATTTTCTTCAGATATAAAGATAAAAGATGCCAAGACTTCTTTCCCGGTAAAACGTGTTAAAAGCGGTGGACTTTTGAAATGCGTGGTGTCCACTTTTCTTGATCAGAGACATATAAGAGAGGGACCGCTGACTCATTTTCCCGCCAAATTATCATGTTTTCGCAGCGCCCTCACCGGGAGGCATAGAAAGACTTCCGGTCGTATTAGCTGCTGTGTTTTCATCGCAGACTTTGGGGTAAATATTGCTAGTATGTTGTATATTTTATTATTTCTAGCCTTTACGTCAATAATAATTTACATAAGGTGGATATCTATGATGTATTTTTGCAGCTATAACGAGAAATTAAAAAAATAACACGTAGAACTTGAGACCATGCATCAAGAAGTTTACAGCATGTCGTTGTCGATTGTCGGTACAATGTATTAAATCTGAATAAAAAAATTCTCTTGTTGAAAAATTGATCATTTATCTTCATAAACATTGTAGATTCAGGCCCATAAGAACCGGTGAGCAAGGGGGAAAAATTAGCAAGTAGACAGGCACGTAGTTAGCTTTCATTTTAAAAGGGGAGGGGGTATGTTTATGACAAGTTATCTGAAAAAAACTTGGAGACTACTTGGAGACGCATAAAACGGAGAAGGAAATTGTCAGAACAATTTGTAGAAAAAGCTATTTTGTGTAGGAGGGACCGGGGGAACTTTTAGTGGACATTTTCAACTGTAAATAAGGGTATGTTTTGGAACCCCCCCCCCCCAATATACTACTTGTACATGCTATTTGATTTTGAACATTAGAAACTACCGTTGCTGTAATGTTTCTCTTAAATAAATATTATTTAAATTTTTTTTTTTTTTTTTTTTTTTTGCTCAACTAAGATTTGTCTCCAAATCTGAAATCCCTTCCCACAAATGGGGCATGAGAGTTTTCTCAACATTTTAAAGACTTGATTATAGTATTGAGATGTATTATTTACTTTTTTGTTTATCCAAGAATGTATAATGAGCATGTTAAATTTTTAAATTGTGTAAAGTTGAACTCTTATTCATTTAATCTCCAGGTTTGAAATCACTCTCCTCAACAACAGACACAGAATGCAAGCAGAGGAAAGGAAGAATGCTTATTTTATGCGGGAATTTATCCCGACCACCATAAATCTATAACGTAAGTGGCAATTTTCTCTCATATATATCACAATGAATTTTTAAAAAATGTATCAATTTGCTTTACATGACTGTTAACATCTAAATTTGCATCATGATCAATAACGAATATTACCTTGATTTATAGATAATCATAATAAGTTCTTTGCAAGGGGATGTTCCGCCTTGCAGTGCCCTTGTTTCAATGGGATTGTTTTATAATTTTTATACCCCCCGCAAACAAAGTTTGGGGGGAATATAGGAATCACCTTGTCCGTCTGTCTGTCTGTCCGTCCGTCTGCCTGTGCAATCGTGTCCGGTCCATATTTTTCTTACTGAGGGACATTAGAATCTACTACTCCACACAAAGATTGCCCATGACCTAAGGATGTGTCATGACCTTGACCCAAGGTCATTTGGGGAAGTTCAAGGTCACTGGAAGGAAAATTTCATAATACGTGTCCGGTCCATATCTTTCTTATGGATAAACTTGGTAGGATCTCATTTCACACAAAGATTACCCATGATCCAAGGGTTTGTCAGGACCTTGGCCCAAGGTCATTTGGGGAAGTTCAAGGTCGATGGAAGAAAAATTTCATAATTCGTGTCCGGTACATATCTTTCTTATGGATAAACTTGGTAGGTTCTCATTTCACACAAATATTGCCCATCATCCAAGGGTGTGTCATGACCTTGACCCAAGGTCATTTGGGGAAGTTCAAGGTCAATGGAAGAAAAATTTCATAATTCGTGTCCGGCCCATATCTTTCTTATGGATAAACTTGGTAGGATCTCATTTCACACAAAGATTGCCCATGACTCAACGGTTTGTCAGGACCTTGGCCCAAGGTCATTTAGGGAAGTTCAAGGTCAATGGAAGAAAAATTTCATAATTCGTGTCCGGTTCATATCTTTCTTATGGATAAACTTGAGAGGATCTCATTTCACACAAAGATTGCCCATGACCCAAGGGTGTGTCAGTACCTTGACCCAAGGTCATTTGGGGAAGTTCAAGGTTCTTGGAAGAAAAATTTCATAATTTGTGTCCGGTCCATATCTTTCTTATGGATAAACTTGGTAGATTTTCATTTCACACAAAGATTGCCCATGACCCAAGGGTGTGTCTTGACCTTGACTCAAGGTCATTTTGGGGAACTTCAAGGTCACTGGAAGAAAAATTTCATAATTCATGTTTGATACATATCTTTCTTATGGAAAAACGTACTTCTGAAAAACCCAGCAGGGGGTATTTTGTCCCGTTTGGACAGTTCTAGTTTTAACTGCTTTTGTAGTGTTTAAAAAAATATATACTAAATAATGAACAATTATTAACCGAGCTATTAAATTCTTTTATTCATTGATTTTACCTTTTTCATATTTTCAGATATACAGTACCTCTCTTGATTGATTCTACAAGATTCTGAAGGTGTTTTCCAAAAAGACCAATTTCAGTGTGATGCATATAAACTGAAATATACTACATGTACAAGGCCTAAATGTATGACAATAAATCTTATGAACTTAGCCAATGCATATTTCTGTCTTTTTTAAACACCCAGTTTTTAGGCTCAAGTGAGCCTTTCTGATCACATTTTGTCCGTAGTCCATCTGTTTGTAAACTTTTAAAATTTTCCAATTCTTCTCAAGAACCACTGAGCGAATTTTATGTGGAAGCATCCTGGGATAGTATAGATTCTAAAGAGTTCAAATCATGACCCCTGTGGGCTTGGCGGGCCACAATAAGGAATCCAAGTTTTACATAGAAATATATAGAAAAACACTTTAAAAATCTTCTTCTCAAGAACCACTAGGCCAGAAAAGCTGAAACTTATGTGGAAGCATCCTTGGGTAATGTAGATACATTGTACCAAATTGTTAAAATCATGATCTCAGGGGGTTGGGCGCCCCTGCAAAAGGGAATCAAAGTTTTGCTCAGAAATATTTAGAAGTAAACTTCAAAATCGTCTTCTCAAGAACCACTGGACCAGAAAAGCCGAAACTACTTAGGTGGAAGCATCCTTGGGTAGTGTAGATTCTAAATTGTTAAAATCATGACCCGTGGAGTAGGGTGGGGTCACAATAGGTATTACAAGGGGGGGTATGGTAAGGAATGACATCACCAAAGTTACTCAGGTGAGTGATGTGGCCCATGTTCCTCTTGTATTATTTATTTCATTACCAGAAAATGTGTAGTTATCTTTTTTTCAAAGATCATTACATATTTAGTATTGGTACCTTATTGTCATCAGTTCTAAAATTCAAGATCAATGTTGACTATATAATATACTGTGATTATGTGACTTCAATTTTCTGTCACACTTAAATTACAATATTTTTAAAATATTGATGCTGATCAAATAAAAACTTAAAATTGTTTTTATCAACTATAACATTTTTTTGCATTATTAACAAATTTGTGGTAAAACCTGTGAAGAATTTTTGCCATACCAGTGATTTTACAAAATGTTTTTAAAGAAATACAAAGAGAACTAGAAACTCTTGTTCCTACAGCAACAAATAAGGTCTTCCGTTCTCCTCTTTTATCTGTAAGAAGAATATTTTTGTATTTAAAAAAAAAACAAAATGCAAAAAAAAAAAAAATATCAATTCCTCCATCTGGTCTCGATCCCAAAACCATTAATATGAAAGTCGGACACGCTAACCACTGAGCCACCAACTTCCACAACATTTCAGGTATTTTGTAAGCTTAGTATTTTAAGGTTGAAGGAAATAGTTTCGAAGTGAAAGAAATAGTTTCGTAGTAAAGTCCCGGTCAAATTTCTTTAAAAACTGAGATATTGGCTGTTTGATGTGATATTGTATGTAGGAAAATGATTATAATAATTATGGGACACATTTGCAGTGAAGCAATGACACTTAGCATATACAGAGTTGTAAAGCGAAACTAATACACGTGGTCAGTTGCAGAGTAAATTCAAAATCCCGGAAAAAGAGTGAGTGAGTCATGGGCATTTTTTCAACACCATATCGTATCAAGCGGGGTAACTGCAATTGACCTATCTCAATTGCGTGGAAATTTAATTGATATGAAAAATCGTCATTTCCGAGTTTCAGCCGATTCATATTTAAATCTAAATAAAATTAAAATAAATTCCATACACCTAAGAAAGCATGAATACTTGGTATTAAAATGTCGTAATGGAGCAGGAGAATTGAATGATATTAACAATAATTGCAGAAATATCCAATACGAGTTTTAATTAATTTTTATGCTAAGCAATAACTTAATTTTAGACAGAAAAAAAATGCAGATTTTGCCGATATTCACTAGAATTTCAAAATACTTCAGACACTCACCTTAAACCTCTCAGGACACTTTCTTTCAGGTCTCTTCTTTCTTTTATTACGAATCTTATGCCGATATTTCGTTTCGTTTGACTTGTAGACATTTTCCCTAAGTTGGTATTGATTGTTTTGTTTTGTTTTTAGAGAAAGGAGGGGATATTTTATAAGCATTTGTTAGAGTAAGAGTTGCAAATACCTCCACGACCGTAAGCTTGATTGTGACCTTTGGGTCAATGGGGCCAAAGAACAAGGTCATTTATCAAGGTCAAAGGTCAAGGTCATCAGAGAGAGAGAGAGAGAGAGAGGAAAACTTGAGATAAACACTTGAAGCTGAATCTAGAAAAAGGTAATGAATATTTCTTTATTACTTTTTGAGTAAGGGTCAAAGGTCTCATTTTGAGGTTTCTCTAGACATTTCCAGTCTGAATAACATGTCTCAAAATCATTTCAAATACTCTTTTTATAAAAGATATTTATGGGATAGTAAGAAACTCAATTTATGCAGTTTTTCTCTCATAACCGGAAGTCGTCGTTTTTGTTTCCAATGGAACTGACATATTTCGAAATTACCAGTAAGAAGCTATAAGGTAATACTAAGAAAGATTCCATAAAGAAAAGTTTAAATTTTTGATTTATTTGATCACTTCCTGTGACAACCAGAAGTGACGGTGGATGATCTTAAACTCAAAGGATTTGTCTACTCATCAAGGTCTACCACCCCTAGTAGTTTGGTGTCTTAATCTCTTACCGTTAACGAGATCTAGCAATGATAACTTCTGATTTTGAGAACAGGAAGTCACGCGACCGGAAGTGAATTTTACTGAGATATTAGATATTACTGTAGACATTTGCAGTCTGAATAACATATCCAAAAATCATTACAAATACTTTAACTATAAAAAGTATCTATGGGAAAGAAAAATACTCAAACTACAGGGTATGTAATTTTTCTCTTTTAACCGGAAGTTGTCGATTTTGTTTCCGATGATACTATCATATTTCAAAACTACAAATAAGATGCTATAATGTGATGCAACAAGTTTCTATAAAGAAAAGTTGAATTTTTCGATTTCTTTGATCACTTCCTGTGACAACCGGAAGTGACGGCGGACAATGTTATCCCAACTGGTTTTGCCTACTCATCAAGATCTACCACTTGAAACAGTTTGGTGTCTTAATCTCTTATCGTTTACGAGATCTAGCTATGATAACTTCTCAATTTGAGGACAGAAAATCACGCGACCGGAAGTGAATTTAACAATGATATTTGACCTTCCTGTAGACATTTGCAGTCTGAATTACATATCCAAAAATCGTTACAAATATGTCATGTATAAGAAATATTTAGGGGAAAGAAAAATACTAAAATTATGCAGTTTTTCTCTTAAAACCGGAAGTTGACGTTTTTGTTTCCGTTTGGACTGATATATTTTAAAAATACAAATAAGATATTATAACGTCATGCCAAAAAAGTTTCATAAAAGAAAATTTGAAAATTTTGATTTTTTGGAACACTTCCTGTGACGACCGGAAGTGACGGCGGACAATCTTATCCAAACTGAAGTTGCCTACTCATCAAGATCTACCAATTGTATAAGTTTGGTGTCTTAATCTTTTTCCGTTTACGAGATCTAGCTATGATAAGTTCTCATTTTGAGGACAGGAAATCACGCGACCGGAAGTGAATTTTCTAAAGATATTTGACGTTACTGTAGACATTTGCAGTCTGAATAACATATCCAAAAATCATTAAAAATACTTTATCTAGAAAAAATATTTATGGGAAAGAAAAATACTCAAATTTTGTAGTTTTTCTCTTATAACCGGAAGTCGTCGTTTTTGTTTCCGGTGGGACTGACATATTTCGAAACTACAAATGAAATACTATTTTGTGCTGCAAAAAAAGTTTCAAAAAAGAAAACTTGAAATTTTCGATTTCTTTGATCACTTCCTGTGACGATCGGAAGTGACGACGAACTGTGTTAACCCAAATGGTTTTGCCTACTTATCAAGATCTATTACTCATATAAGTTTGGTGTCTTAATCTATATCTCTTGTTCACTCTTCAAGGTTTATTATTCATATAAGTTAAGTTATTTTAACTACTCAGTTGGAGGATAGGAAATCATGAGACCGGAAATCAATTTTTAACAGATATTTCTAGTTACTCTAGACATTTGCAGTCTGAATTACATGTTCTAAAATCATTTCAAATACTCTTTCTATAAAAGATATTTATGGGATAGTATGATACTCAATTTATGCAGTTTTTCTCTCATAACCGGTAGTTGCCGTTTTTGTTTCTGGTGGGACGGACATATATCAGAACAACCAATAAGATGCAATAATGTGATGCCGAAAAGTATTCCAAAAAGAAAAGCTGAAATTTCTGATTTCTTTTATCACTTCCTGTGACGACCGGAAATGACGGCGAACGAACTTAAGCCTTATGAGTTTCCTAACTTATCAAGATCTATTACTCATTCAAGTCTGGCGTCTCCATCTCTTACCGTTTCCGAGATCTCTTTGTTATAACTTCTCATATTGAGGACAGAAAATCACGCGACCGGAAGTTAATTTTACAAAGATATTTGAGGTTACTGTAGACATAAGCAGTCTATATAACATATCTAAAAATCACTACAAATACTTTATGTATAAAAAATATTTATGGGAAAGAAAAATACACAAATTATGTAGTTTTTCTCTTATAACCGGAAGTTGTCGTTTTAGTTTCCGGTGGGACTGATATATTTCAAAAATACAAATAAGATGTTATAATGTGATGCAAAAAATGTTTCACGCAAGAAAAGTTAAAAATTTTGATTTTTGGATCACTTCCTGTGACGACCGGAAGTGACGGCGGACGATCGTATCCCAACTGAACTTGCCTACTTATCAAGATCTACCACTTATATAAGAGTGGTGCCTTAATCTCTTATCGTTTACGAGATCTAGCTATGATAACTTCTCATTTTGAGGACAGAAAATCACGCGACCGGAAGTGAATTTTACAAAGATAATTGACGTAACTGTAGACATCTGCAGTCTGAATAACATATCCAAAAATCATTTCAAGAACATTACGTATAAAAAATATTTATGGGAGAGAAAAATACTGAAAATATGCAGTTTTTCTCTTATAACCGGAAGTTGTCGTTTTAGTTTCCGGTGGGACTAATATATTTCGAAACTACAAACAAGATGCTATAATGTGATGCAAAAAAAGTTTCAAAAAAGAAAAGTTGAAATTTTCGATTTCTTTGATCACTTCCTGTGACGACCGGAAGTGACGGCGGACTGTGTTAACCCAAATGGTTTTGTCTACTTATCAAGATCTATTACTCATATAAGTTTGGTGTCTTAATCTCTTACCGTTTTTGAGATATGACTGGGACAAAACTTTTTTGAAAAAAGCGGAAATCAGACATAACTGACGACCGGAAGTGAATTTTGAAAAACTGAAAACTGCATTTGAAGGATATTTTTACTGTCTATCATCTCTGAAAATTTCATCT
Organism: Saccostrea cuccullata; assembly: GCF_032062105.1. NCBI lineage: Eukaryota > Metazoa > Mollusca > Bivalvia > Ostreida > Ostreidae > Saccostrea > Saccostrea cuccullata. The sequence continues at coordinate 43,176 of NW_026920509.1, read as the reverse complement.
GAATCCGTCAACTCATCTCTGAGAAATCGTCAAAACAAAAAGGGAAAAAAACAATAATAATAACTAGAAACTCTTGTTGCTACAGCAACAAAAACGGTCTTCCGTTCTCCTCTATTTTTCTGTATAGTGAATGAGTTTTTATCTATGTTAAAAAAGGCACATAATATTTACAACGATTACAGGGGAAAAAAAAGCCGGAGGTATAACTTATCAAGATTCTCGACGTTACTTTAGACAATTATAGTCTTCATAACACTTATAAAAATCATTTTTAATCTCTTCCTGTGATGACCGGAAGTGACGGTGAATGCATTTTACTCTATGTCTGTTGCACAATCTTCTTGGTAGGTAAAGTGTCTTGATCTGTAACAGTTTAAAAGATCTCTAATATTAACTTCTCATTTTGAGAACAGGAAATCACATGACCGGAAGTAAAATTTTTAAAAAGTCTGAAGTCTGAAATGTCCTAAAACCATTTCAAATACTCTTTTTATAAAAGATATTTATGGGATAGTATGATACTCAATTTATGCAGTTTTTCTCTCATAACCTGAAGTTGTCGTTTTTGTTTCCAGTGGGACTGACATTTTTCAAAACTACAAATAAGATGCTATAAGGTGATACTAAGAAAGATTCCATAAAGAAAAGTTGAAAATTTGATTTTTTTTTATCACTTCGTGTGACAACCGGAAGTGACGGCGGACGATCTTAAACTCAATAGATTTGTCTACTTATCAAGGTCTACCATTCCTATTAGTTTGGTGTCTTAGTCTCTTACCGTTTACGAGATCTAGCAATGATAACTTCTAACTTTGAGGACAGGAAATCACGCGACCGGAAGTGAATTTTACAAAGATGTTTGACGTTACTGTAGACATTTGCAGTCTAAATAAAATATCCAAAAATCATCCCAAATACTTTATCTATAAAAAATATTTATGGGAAAGAAAAATACTCAAATTCTGTAGTTTTTCTCTTCTAACCGGAAGTTGCCGTTTTTGGTTTCGATGGGACTGACATATTTCAACACTACAAATAAAATGCTATCATATGAGGCAAAAAAAGTTTCAAAAAAGAAAAGTTGAAATTTTCGATATTTATAAACACTTTCTGTGACAACTGGAAGTGACGACAAACGATCTTAACCCAAATGGATTTGCCTACTTATCAAGATCTATCATCCCTGTAAGTTTGGTGCCTTAATCTGTTACCGTTTCTGAGATCTCACTCGGATTAAATATTTTTGAAAAAAGCGGAAATCAGACAGATCTGACGACCGGAAGTGAATTTTGAAAAAATGAAAAAAACGTCTCGGGGTATTTTCATTCTCTATCATCCCTGAAAATTTCAGGAAAATCTGTCCAGTCATCTCTGAGAAATTCTGCCGACAAGATTTGGGGAAAAAAATAATAAGAAGAAAAATAATAAGAAACTAGAAACTCTTGTTGCTACAGCAACAAAGAAGGTCTTCCGTTCTCCTCTATTTATCTACATGAATGAGCTTTTATCTATGTTAAAAAGGCATATAATATTTTTAATGATTTCAGGAAAACAAACAGCCGAAGTGTAACTTACCAAGATTCTTTACTTTACTTTAGACAATTATAGTCTTAATAACATTTACAAAAATCATTTTCAATTTTTTATCACTTCCTGTGACGACCGGAAGTGACGGCGTACGCATTTTACCCTTTATTTTTTGCCCAATCTTCATGTTGTTTTATTCATATAAATTTAGTGTCTTGATCTGTTACAGTTTAAGAGATCTCGTAATAATATCTTCTCATTTTGAGGACAAAAAATCACGTGACCGGAAGTAAATTTTTGAAAAGATATTTGAGGTAACTCTAGATATTTCAGTCTAAATAACATGTCCTAAAATCATTTCTAATGCTCTTCTTATCAAAAATATTTATGGATAGTATAATACTAAATTTATGCAGTTTTTCTTTCATAACCGGAAGTTGTCCATTTTGTTTCCAGTGGGACTGACATATTTCAAAACTACAAAAAAGATGCTATAATGTATTACTAAGAAGATTCCATAAGAAAAGTTTTTATTCATTTGTTCACTTCCTGTGACAACCGGAAGTGACCGTGGACATTCTTCTCTGACTAGTTTTGCCTACTCATCAAGATCTACCACTTGTAAAAGTTTGGTGTCTTAATCTCTTACCCTTTACGAGATCTAGTTATGATAACTTCTCATTTTGAGGACAGGAAATCACGCAACCGGGAGTGAATTTTATAAAGATATTTGGCATTACTGAAGACAGTTACAGTCTTAATAACGTATCCAAAATCATTACAAATACTTCATCTATAAAAAATATTTACAGGAAAGAAAAATACTCAAATTATGTAGCTTTTCTCTTATAACCGGAAGTTGTCTTCTTTGTTTCCGGTGTAACTGACTTATTTCAAAACTACAAATAAGATGCTATTATGTGATAAAAAAAAGTTTCCATAAGGGAAAGTTGAATTTTTGGACTTCTTTGATCACTTCCTGTGACGACCGGAAGTGACGACAGACGATCTTATCCCCCATGGAATTGCTTACTCATCAGGATATACCACTTGTAAAAGTTTGGTGTCTTAATCTCTTACCGTTTACGAGATCTAGCTATAATAACTTCTCATTTTGAGGACAGGAAATCACACGCAACCGGAAGTGAATTTTAAAAAAATAGTTGATGTTACTGTAGACATTTGCAGTCTGAATAACATATCCAAAAACAGTTGCAAACACTTTATCTATAAAAAATATATATTGGAAAGAAAATATTCAAATTATTTAGTTTTTCTCTTATAACCGGAAGTTGTCGTTTTTGTTTCGGTGGAGCTGATATATTTTGAAACTACAAATAAGGCGCTATAAAGTGATGCAATAAACGTTCCGTAAAAGAAAAGTTGAAATTTTCGATTTTTTGACCACTTCCTGTGACGACCGGAAGTGACGGCGGACAATCTTAACCTTTATGATTTTGCCTTCTCGTCAAGATCTACCACTCCTATAAGTTTGGTGTCTACATCTCTTACCGTTTCCGAGATATAGCTATAAGAACTATTCATTTTGAGGACAGGAAATCACGCGACCGGAAGTGAATTTTCCAAAGATATTTGACGTTACTGTAGTCATTTGCAGTCTAAATAACATATCTAAAAATCATTTCAAAAACTTTATCTATAAAAAATATTTATGGGAAAGAAAAATACTGAAAATATGCAGTTTTTCTCTTGTAACCGGAAGTTGTCGTTTTTGTTTCCGGTGGGACTGACATATTTCGAAACTACGAGTAAGATGCTATAATCTGATGCAAAAAAACTTTCAAAAAAGAAAAGTTGAAATTTTCGATATTTAGGAACACTTCCTGTGACGACCGGAAGTGACGGCGGACGATCTTAACCCAAATGGATTTGCCTACTTATCAAGATCTATCATCCCTGTAAGTTTGGTGCCTTAATCTCTTACCGTTTCTGAGATCTCACTCGGATTAAATATTTTTGAAAAAAGCGGAAATCGGACATATCTGACGACCGGAAGTGAATTTTGAAAAAATGAAAAAAACGTCTCAGGGTATTTTCATTCTCTATCATCCCTAAAAATTTCAGGAAAATCCGTCCAGCCATCTCTGAGAAATCCTGCCGACAAGATTTGGGGAAAAAAATAATAATAAGAATAATAATAAGAAAAAACAGTAGAATCACTATAAGGTCTTCCGTCTGAAACGGAAGACCTTAAAAACAGTAGAATCACTATAAGGTCTTCCGTCTGAAACGGAAGACCTTAAAAAGAAAAAACAGTAGAATCACTATAAGGTCTTCCGTCTGAAACGGAAGACCTTAAAAAATAATATTATCTTCCCTTTGGCACAGGTACATCTGTACATATTATGATAATGTATGAACAATGTTTCGATACACATTCAATTTAATATACATGTTTGTAAATGGCTTAATAAATGCTAAGAATGCTTGAATTATTTTTAATATCAAGGAATATACTGTAAATTTCATTTTTTTTCCTTCAGATTTTAAGTATATTAAATGTAGATCTAAACAGAAGGACTGTTTTCCTGCATATATATGTACCGCATAATAAGAAGTGTAAGGTGTGCAATGAATAGTGGGGCTCCTAAAACAATATAAAACTATTATACGAAAATTAAAAACCAGTAAATCATACAATGTATGAATCACAGGAATTTGTTTCTGTAAATTTTTGACCCATACAGCATAGTATAATAATAACATACTATATTGGTCAAAAATTACTCCCGAAACAAGTCCCTGTGGTATGAGTTGCTGGACTAGTATGTTATATGCTTGGTTTCAGGATGGTGTATAACTGTATTTTGTATTTATTTAATGCCAAAATACATGTGGATATGTATACAACATATATATATATATATATATATATATATATATATATATATATATATATATATATATATATATATATTTACTTTGTATACAGCAATGTGATACACTCAAAAACGTTAATATCAGCTTTTTTAAAAAAAATTAATTATTTAATGAATGTGTAATCACTATTCTTTTCAAAAAACAAACAGGAAATGCACCAACCTGCATGAAACCTAATACAGCTGTAACACCTATGTAGGTATTTAATCACGTAATTAATACATGCAACTGCAAAACCACCATTGCAAACAAATTTAATTTAGCTCGTCATAATTGGTCTTATTCTACACCATAAAATACATTTCACAGTGTATTTTTAGTGTCGAGATTTAAAAAAAAACAGCTGACTGCTTTGGAACAAATGCAACTTGAGACGGGGTTAGACGGTTTTCATCTATTTACTGTAGATAAATTCGTTCTCAATTCTTTGTCATCATACAAACAAAAGTATTTAATTATCCTATGATTAATGCCACAAATAAATTTTGCTTAAATTTGAAGTTTTAGCGATGTTTACTACCCTTTCTTATAATGAAACGCCATACTGTTTATAGTTTCTATGCCTCCCGGTGAGGGCGCTGCTAAAATCGGAAGATGACTTTCCATTCGGAACTAGAATTTTTGAAACGACGTGAAAAGTCTAGAGGTGGTTCGAAAGAGTCAGCGGTCCCTCTCTTATTAAGCGCTAAGCGCAGCGCAAAGCACTTTCTGTCAGCGTAAATCTACTTCCGTTCACTATCCAGTGCCACTAAGCAAGTCAGATAACTCCACTGGTTTTTCTAAAAATATGCAACTGGAAATCCCCGACCTTCTTTCTGCTTTATTAGTGTAATTCTGCGTTACGTGCAATTCTAATAATAGGAGGCAATTAGTAAGGTAATGGGATATTCCACAATTAGTAGATAAGAGTAGTTCAGCTTATCTTGCTCTCGATCTTCTCTTTACTTTGTAGTTCATCATGTTCATTTAATCGTGTCGGCACATATTACTTTTGTACCATACAGCTAACTGCTGCATCTATAGCGTAAACACGTAATTAAAAACGGTATATTATTTATCATGTACATGTTATATAGTGATTGAATAAGTACGAGACTCAGATGAGATTTAAAAATTTTTAAATCTTAAACTGGAAGTAATTTATTTAGTTAAAAAATTCGCAAAATTGATTTACAATGTACAATTTACGTAATATGGTGCGTTTTTATATAACATATCCATACAAACTATTTTTTTTATTCTAGACATTTATTTCAGGTAGTGTAACTTAAACAAGCCTCTCTATTAACTCCTTGCACCATGCTGAGAGCTATCAGTGAAGTTGATTTTCGCATCTCAGTATCAATTAGTAACAGACTAGAATGAATTCATGGAATATCTTATTTAATGTCTATACTTGTGTTGTTCGTACTCTATACTTGTATCATATGGGTAAAATATTTAAATAATTCGAAAGCAAAGGTAGTTTGTGGCTGTACATACATGTAGGGCATGTGGTGGCTGTGTTTTCAGCAAATGCATTCAAATAGTAAAACTTATTTCTCGGAATATTGTGCTTTAAAATTGTGTGTGTAGTGTGCAGGATATTGCGAAAATGATAAAACCATAAATATAGTTCTTAACAATGGACAACAAGGCCGTAACTAGACCTATATTTTTAGTGAGGCGAGGGGTGTGGGGACCGCCTAGGTCCCCAGCGGGTCCAGGGCAGCGCCCTGGTGGGGGGACCAGGGGGGCGAAGCCCCCCGGAAGCTCCTGGGTTTTCGCAAAAATAAAGATGAAACTTTAATGTTTTTCTGTGTTTATTTTTCAAATTGTATCGTTTTTTACGTGATGTTCGATAACCAGTAATAAAAATTTTACATGATGTATAATTTTTATTACTGGTTATCGAACTGTAGCTGACCAATTTTTCTATGTCCAGTTTCATCAGACCTCTTGAGAATATTTTCCCTGTTTACAGACTTATCTCTATGCACATGTAAAAGCGCCAGGCCACACAATCTGTCCCCTCCCATCGTTGCTCTCTCCCAGGTTTTCAGTCTTCGTAAAGAAGAAAATGATCTTTCGCAGCAAACACTGGTAACTGGTAGTGTCATTAGAATGATAAAAATACGTCTAATGTTTGGATAGAAGTCAGAATGAGCCTGAGTTAAAGCTTCCTGAAGAGTTCTTGGTACATCTTCCTGGTCTTGGAATTTTATTTTCCACCTTGTAACTTCTTGGCTTAAGTTATCTGAATCAGGTACATGTAGGTCTGTCCCAAAAACTTCCTTCAGGTCATCGATCATGGAGTCCTTCAATTGATTAAACTTGCATGGAACTAAATACTGACCCAACATCATTTGCCGCTGGTCTCTTGGAAATCTCCTTTCAAGTTCAGTGCAGACATGGTCCAAAAACGCGTAATATATCGTTGCTCTCCAAAGCTGTTCTGCAGTGTTCACATTTGGGTTGTCTCTGTGTACTTGTCGTCCAGTCCTCCTTCTAGGTTGCAACAACACTTCAATACTATCTGCAAGAACTTGAGCTCTTTGAAAAACTTGAGCAAATTTTTCGTCTGTTCGAAGTGTTCGTATCGTAGTCAAGGTGTTCTGTGCCTCATCAAATGCAATGACCATATCACAATCTGTCTTCTGAAGAGAGAGTGTCAAAGGTTTAAGATATGACAAAACGTACTGCGCAACTGTTATCCCCATTATAAATTCAGGATCTTCTAGCAATCGTCTATGACCACCAGCTTTAACCTTTGACTCCCCGCTACTGTTTTCCTCGATTGTTATTAACGCATTATGGAGATTTGAATAATTAGATATAATCGCAGATAATGAGTCCACTCGGGCTGTCCATCGTGTCTCACTAAGAGGTTGGAGAGACTGCTTATTTCCGGCATTTTGTAGTAGTTTCCCACTAACATCATACTCTTCAGTCACCTCTATTATTTGCTGTAGTAAGTCCGAGTCATTCGCCATTGCTTCCTTTAATATATTTTTGCGATTGGCTGAGGCGCAGACAAACCAAGTCAGTTGCACAACATTATCTATGATGTTCCGAATGGGATGCAGTGTCTTACAACTGTGGGTCACAACTAAATTTAAATTATGTTACCGACAGTGTACATAAACTGCTTTTGGGGACACCTCCCTTATTCTAGACTGCACTCCTGAGACATGTCCACTCATCACACTGGCTCCATCATATCCTTGTCCTCTTAGCTTTGTGATATCAAGTCCCCACTGTTCCATGCAGGACAGTATGCTCTGTGAAATAGTTTCTGCATCTGTCTTAGTTAGTTCAACAAATCCAATGAATTCCTCCCTGATATACGACTCTTCAACAAATCTGACACATATAGACATCTGTTCTTTGGTACTAACGTCAGTGGTTTCATCACAGCAAATGGCAAAAAAACCAGCGTTGTTACAGTCATTAACAATCTTCTCTCTTATATCTCTTTCACAGCAACGGATAATTTCATTCTGAACCTTTGGTGATAAGTAACGGGGACCTGTGGATTTTAGATGATCCCGGAGAACATGGTCAAATTGAGACCTCCAGTCGACGAAAAATTGGAAGTTCCCATCTTCCCTCTTTGGTGCTTTATCCCAGTTTCCTCGTAATGCAATGTTTCTCTGTCCAAGACACACGATTACATCAATAATTGCCAGCAGTATTTGGCGATTACGATTGACTCTATCTTCATATGCTTTACTTATACTTGTGTGCACATCTGATTTTCTTTTTAGAGAAATAGAAATAAGATTTTCGGCCCTCTCTTTTGCCAGAGAATGGATTTTGCTTTTTTCATGAATTTTAAGAGTACCCCTCTTTTCGCCGACTGCATTTTTCCAGTCATTAAAACCAACAGTCCTAAATAGTCCCTCAGCTTCTCCAAAAATTAAGCAGTAGGAACAGTATGCAGAATCTTCTTCTGCTGAATACCGTAACCATGGGAAGGTCTTTTCCCAATCTTTTGAATATTTTCGACCTTTAGTTGCTGGAAAATTGTATGAGTCTGTGTAGGATGCGCTTTGAGAAAGTATGCGAAGCTTTTCGTTTTCAGATAAATTCTTGTTTTTAAAATTACAAGGGTCTAGTTCTTGTATACTGTGACTAACTTTTAATTTCTTTTGAAGTACAGGTGATGTTGTTTCTTCGTTATTACTGCAACTTTGACCAGGTATATTACTATCATCAACTGAAGTAGTATCTGGAAATGTTTAAAAGTATAAAGTTGGTTTCATATGAATAATTACCCTTGTATCTTGATTGTGAGAAATGTTAAAAGTTCATATGATTTGAAATGCAATGCATCGGAACGCAAACAGTGCCCCCCCCCCCCCTTCTGACAACGACTAAAAAAGTATATATATTATACTTTATTATAAGGAAATACCCTTCTTTGGTAAAAAATGAATTCTAAAAATCACAATATTTTTTAATAAAAATCCGATCAGTTTGTTTTACTCTTGGAGAAAACTAAACCCTAAAGCCAAAGTTCAATTACGCAATATTTTAGACCTAATGGGCACTATGGCATATGTATTAAATAAAACATGATGATCTATCTATGTTTCCGTTGACTCATTGGTATCATAAATATCAACACCAACCTTTTTCTGAAACAGAATTACTTGACTTTCTACAAGATCCTGTTTTCAACCACAGATCCATATTTTCATTACGTCATGATACACTATGCATAAATGACGAAATGATCAAACACACCTACAGTGGAGTGGTCGATTTCCGGAAATGGGAACTAATGCTTGAAATAATTCATTAAAGTACAAATTTAAAACAAGAGGCCCATGGGCCACATCGCTCACCTGAGTAACTTGGGTGATGCAGATCTTTTTAAAAGATTTGTTCTATATATATTTCTATGTAAAACTTGGATTCCCCATTGTGGCCCCGCCCTATGCCCGAGGGTCATGATTTTAACAATTTAAAAATCTACACTACTCAAGGATGCTTCCACATAAGTTTCAGCTTTCCTGGCCAAGTGGTTCTTGAAAAGAAGATTTTAAAAGATTTGTTCAATAAACTCTATGTAAAACTTGGATTCCCTATTGTGGCCCCGCCCTACCCCCGGGGGTCATGATTTTAACAATTTAATATTTACACTACCCAAGGATGCTCCCACAAAGTTTCAGCTTTCCTGGCCAAGTGGTTCTTGAGAAGAAGATTTTCAAAGATTTGTTCTATATATTTCTATGTAAAACTTGGATTCCCTATTGTGGCCCCGCCCTAACCCCGGGGGTCATGATTTTAATAATTTAATATCTACACTACCCAAGGATGCTTCCACATAAGTTTCAGCTTTCCTGGCCCAGTGGTTCTTGAGAAGAAGATTTTTAAAGATTTGTTCTATATATTTCTATGTAAAACTTGGATTCCCTATTGTGGCCCCGCCCTACCCCTGGGGGTCATGATTTTAACAATTTAATATTTACACTACCCAAGGATGCTTCCACATAAGTTTCAGCTTTCCTGGCCTAGTGGTTCTTGAAAAGAAGATTTTTAAAAGATTTGTTCTTTATATTTCTATGTAAAACTTGGATTCCCTATTGTGGCCCCGCCCTACCCCTGGGGGTCATGATTTTAACAATTTAATATCTACACTACCCAAGGATGCTCCCACATAAGTTTCAGCTTTCCTGGCCAAGTGGTTCTTGAGAAGAAGATTTTTAAAGATGTATTCTCTATATTTCTAGGTTAAACTTGGATTCCCTATTGTGGCCCCGCCCTACCCCCGGGGGTCATGATTTTAACAATTTAATATCTACACTACCCAAGGATGCTCCCACATAAGTTTCAGCTTTCCTGGCCAAGTGGTTCTTGAGAAGAAGATTTTTAAAGATTTATTCTATATATTTCTAGGTTAAACTTGGATTCCCTATTGTGGCCCCGCCCTACCCCTGGGGGTCATGATTTTTACAATTTAATATCTACACTACCCAAGGATGCTTCCACATAAGTTTCAGCTTTCCTGGCCCAGTGGTTCTTGAGAAGAAGATTTTTAAAGATTTGTTCTATATATTTCTATGTAAAACTTGGATTCCCTATTGTGGCCCCGCCCTACCCCGGGGGGTCATGATTTTAACAATTTAATATCTACACTACCCCAGGATGCTTCCACATAAATTTCAGCTTTTCTGGCCCAGTGGTTCTTGAGAAGAAGATTTTTTAATGACCCCACCCTATTTTCGTATTTTCTTGATTATCTCCCCTTGGAAGGGGTCTTGGCCCTTGATTTTAACAATTTAAATTCCCCTTCACCCAAGGATGCTTTCTACCAAGTTTGGTTAAAATTGGCCCAGTGGTTCTTGAGAAGAAGTTGAAAATGTGAAAAGTTTACAGACGGACGGACGGACGGACGGACGGACAGACAGACGGACGGACGGACGACGGACACCGGGTGATCAGAAAAGCTCACTTGAGCTTTCAGCTCAGGTGAGCTAAAAATGAAAAGTCTTTTTTATTAAATTTTTTTATTATATATGGTGGCATATTTCTGCCCCTTGAGTGCAAGTTATTTTTCTATCAAATATGTCGACATGCAAGATAAATATGTTGACATGCAAGATAGTTATGTCAACATGCAACATAAATATGTTGACATGCAAGAAAATTGCAATCAAATAAATATTATAAAAAAATCTCAATTATCGCCCACATGTGACATCCAACATGCTAGATGCTTCTTATTTATGTTAACATGCAAGATAAATATGTTGACATGCAACTGGTTTATGTTGACATGCAACTTATTTATGTCGACATGCATCTTATTTATGTTGACATGCAACTTATTTACGTTAACATGCAACTTACTTATGTTGACATGCAGCTTAGATATGTTGACATGCAAGATAAATATGTTGACATGCAACTTATTTATGTCTACATGCGACATATTTATGTCAACATGCAATTTATAAGTTGCATGTCAACATATTTATCTCGCATCAACATAACCAAGTTGCACGTCGACATAAATAAGTTGCATGTCGACATAAATAAGTTGCATGTTAACATATCTAAGTTGCATGTTAACATATCTAAGTTGCATGTCGACATAAATAAGTTGCATGTCAACATAAATAAGTTGCATGTTAACATATCTAAGTTACATGTCAACATATTTATCTTGCATGTTAACATAAATAAGTAGCATTTAGTATGTTGGATGTCACATGTGGGCAATATTTGAGATTTTTGAAAATTGTTTTATAATTTTTATTTCATTGCAATTTTCTTGCATGTCAACATATTTATGTTGCATGTTGACGTAGCTATGTTGCATGTCAACATATCTATCTTGCATGTCGACATATTTGATAGAAAAATAACTTGCACACAAGGGGCAGAAATATGCCACCATAATTATATGTTAAATTAACATATAATAAAAAAATAAATCTCAAAATTTTTAGTGAGGCATTTGCCTCACTTGCCTCAATGGTTGTTACGGCCTTGGACAATTATAGGAAACAGTGTAATATTTGTAGTAGTAGGAAACTAGGAAGAAATAGTTAATGTAAAGATGTGCCTCGGGTGTGTTGCCAATTCTTAAAGAAGACTAAACCAGAAGTCTCTGTCGAGACTGTAGCTCTACTGGTTTGTACTTATAACAAAGGATGAGTAAAAAGGAGCCATTGCCATCAGACCAAAACTGTAGAAGGAGTAGTGTTTTAAAGGAATTTCACAGAAAATTCTATTTTTAGAACCACAGCAACACCGTTCATTGAAATCAAAAACCGATGCACTAATTTATGTATCTTAGTGTAGTCTACTTGTGTGCCAAGTTATATTGAAATCAGACCAAAACTGTAGGAGGAGTAGCATTTTGAAAAACTGTTTACAGACAGACGGATTGCTAGGCAGACAGAAGGACGGACGCCGGACGCATTACTATCATACAAGTTCTTTTGGTCTCTGACCAGTAGAGCTAAAAAGTAGGTCAAACTCCAAGATCAAGGTCAAAGTTCTTGTTATGAAATGAAAGATCTTGTCAGAAGGATTAAATAATGTAAAGTATGAAAGCACTAGCCCTAACCCTTTAAAAGTTATGGTCAAGATTTGATTTTTTTTTTAAGTAGGTCAATCTCAAAGGTCAAGGTCAAAGTTCTTGGTATCCAGTAAAGGGTCTTCTCACAAAGATTACATATATGAAGTATGAAAGCCCTATCCTTTATCGTTCAAAAGTTATGGCCAAGGTTAAAGTTTTTTCACAAGTAAAGAAATCTACAAGGTCAAAGGGTCAAGGTTGGTGGTATCCAATGAAAGGTCTTTCAACAAAGATTACATATGTGAAGTATAAATGTACTGGTATCTACTGTTTAAAAGATATTGCCAAAGTAAAAGTTTAAAATTTTCAAGTAAAAGTGGGTCAAACTCCAAGGTCAAGGTCAAAAGGTCAAATTTAGTGGTACCCAAAGAAAGGTCTTCTCACAAGGAAGTCATGTGAAATATGAAAGTGATAAATTCACTAATCCAAAAGAAGTTATGGGCAAGGTTAAAGTGTTGCAGATAAACAGACAAACAAGAGAGACAGACAGATAGAAAGACAGACAGACCGACGGACACGACAAAAACTATATACCCCCAAACTTTGTTTACGGGGGCATAACAAGAAATGAAAATCACTTCATTTTATTAGCATCAATTCATATCAAACATATTCACTAGGCCTATAACTTTGTTTTACTGGTTGGTATTTTGGGAACAAAGGGTGCCTTTAATGTTCATAGTCTGTTTGTTCCATTGTTATGTAATATAGCACTTAGCATTAAATCATGTAATTTATAAAATGTGAACTGATATAATTTAACTGTACATTCACTCCATATACATGTGTATTGCCTTGCAAATCTCACTAATAAACAGATTAATTCATCATCTTTAACAGTATCTCAGTCTAACTGACCTTGGTATCAGTACAGCTATTTTTCAAAAAACCTTCCCTGCTTACTTTCTTTCTCATAATATAATCCTTTCTAAAATAAGAGATACAAGATATATATACCTACCCATTATCTTTCCTATAGTTTCATAGTCATGCGACCATTCCTTAACTGGTTCAAAATATTTCTCCTTCATTTCCCTCAGGGCCAAAACAAAAAACTCTTTCCTGGGCCCACCAAGGTCAACTGATGCCTAAAAAAATTATCAATTAAACCACTGAATTATTTATGAAGCATATATATTATGACCTGTTGATTAGATATTGCAATTGGACCAATCACACAATGGGCCTCTGGCAAACAGTATAGTTTGGTTCTTGGGTCCGATAAATTGAATATTGTCCTCAAACCCAGTCAATAAATGTATAATTTTTATAAATATTTGATTGAAGCTTTAAAAATCCTAGTAATAAAGACAATTATAGGACAAAAAATTTTAAATCCAGGAGTATTAAGCTTACTTCTCCATAGAATTGTACTTCAAGGCATGTTCTCAAATTCTCAAGGCCTTCAATTTCGTCTATAGCAGAATCAAGTAATCTGTTTCTGTCAACAAGGATGAAGTTAGTTTCACCTTCAAGGGCCGCTGATTCATCTTCTATGTCTAACTTACGCCCAGTAACAATTTTTTCTGGAGTAAGCGCAAAATTTCTGTGGGATCCAAGATTCCATTCTGCAAGCAATACTGTGCAAATGAGTCAACTATTTCTGCTATTGACTGACTAATAGGATGAGTCCAATTCGTGTCGTTGCTGGTACTTGAACTTTGTACATTATCAAACAGTCTAGGGAGATCTACAGAATTAAGGTCTTGATTTTCTGTTGGTTCTGGAACTGCAGAAGAATTATCAGAAGAAATTGGCATCAGAGTCTGATCAACTAAAGGCGTAGATATCACATTTACAACTGCTGCATCTAATTCAGTGATTGTAATATCCTCACCCAGGTCTGGCAGAAAACCGTCATCTTCCACTTCAAAACATTCACTTACGTGTTCTCGTAATTCCGTGATAGAGAATAGTTTGCTGCACTTTGTGCATGTCTCCTTCAATGAAGTAGGTCCTTCTTCACACATGGTTACAACTTTCAGGTTTCTCTGAATTGGTCTGATGTAAATTTTCGCTTGTGTACCTATAACTTTTTTTTAGGCATGCCACAGACCATGGACATGTTATTAGTTGTAATTCACGGCAATTGCTCTGACAGTGTAAAAGTTCAAAACCTCCAACATCTTTCAACTGTGGGAAGCCATTACTACTTGTTAAATTGGCAAACAAAGCTTCCTCTGTGTCAGTCTCTTGAAACTGAATTTTTTTCAAACCAAGTCCAGCATTCTGAAGAGCCAGTTTTTCCGACGTTTTAGGTGGTTTGGTTGCAAACCTATCAGCAATGCAAAAGAAATGACCTGTCCATGTTCTAACAGATTCCTTCTTCTGACGTGGACGTGGACCCCCTCTTGTTGGTCGAAATAGCTGCATTACTGAAAAAGATAAACCAGAAGTCTCTGTCAAGACTGAAGCTCTACTGGTTTGTACTTATAGCAAAGGAAGAGAAAAGTACTTAAGCAGTTGGAAATTGAAACTTTTCAACAGCAATAAATAGAATAATGATCCTTGCTTAAGTCTCTTTATGTTCTTAGTACAGTCTACTTGCATGCCACATATATATTATAATCAGACTAAAATTGTATTTGGAGTAGCATTTTGAAAGAATTTCACAGAAATTTCTATTTTTAGTAACCACGGCAATACCGTTCATCGAAATCAAAAACCGATATACAGAATTATGTATCTTATTGTAGTCTACTTGTGTGCCAAGTTATATTGAAATCAGACTAAAACTGTAGAAGGAGTAGCATTTTGAAAGAATTTCACAGAAATTTCTATTTTTAGTAACCACGGCAACACCATTCATCGAAATCAAAAACTGATACACAGAATTGTGTATCTTAGTGTAGTCTACTTGTGTGCCAAGTTATATTGAAATCAGACTAAAACTGTAGGAGGAGTAGCATTTTGAAAGAATTTCACAGAAATTTCTATTTTTAGTAACCACGGCAACACCGTTCATCGAAATCAAAAACCAATACAAAGAATTATGTATCTTAGTGTAGTCTACTTGTGTGCCAAGTTATATTGAAATCAGACTAAAACTGTAGAAGGAGTAGCATTTAGAAAGAATTTGACAGAAATTTCTATTTTTAGTAACCACGGAACACCGTTCATCAAAATCAAAAACCGATAAATAGAATTATGTATCTTATTGTAGTCTACTTGTGTGCCAAGTTATATTGAAATCAGACTAAAACTGTAGAAGGAGTAGCATTTTGAAAGAATTTCACAGAAATTTCTATTTTTAGTAACCACGGCAACACTGTTCATCGGAATCAAAAACCGATAAACAGAATTATGTATCTTAGTGTAGTCTACTTGTGTGCCAAGTTATATTGAAATCAGACTAAAACTGTAGGAGGAGTAGCATTTTGAAAGAATTTCACAGAAATTTCTATTTTTAGTAACCAGGGCAACACCGTTAATCGAAATCAAAAACCGATAAACAGAATTATGTATCTTAGTGTAGTCTACTTGTGTGCCAAGTTATATTGAAATCAGACCAAAACTGTAGGAG
Source organism: Saccostrea cuccullata (assembly GCF_032062105.1). Taxonomy (NCBI): domain Eukaryota; kingdom Metazoa; phylum Mollusca; class Bivalvia; order Ostreida; family Ostreidae; genus Saccostrea; species Saccostrea cuccullata. The sequence goes on along the minus strand of NW_026920509.1, from coordinate 27,151 downwards.
GAGTAGCATTTTGAAAAATTGTTTACAGACAGACAGACAGACGGACGGACGACGGACGCATTACTATCGCATAAGCTCTTCTGGTCTCTGACCAGTTGAGCTAATAAAAACAGAATAAAACAATGTTGCATACCTTCATGAAGATTTATTAATCCATGAGTTTAATGTTGTATTTTCTTTCTAAGACTCTTGAATTATTTATCATTATTTAGCAGAAAAATTATGCAATTATTTTCAGTATCCCTTTTCAATTAGCACAACAGTGTTGTAGATAAGTTTTTTCTTCTCAACACGTTTTGCATGGTAGTTAAGATCATATATTAAATTGTAAAGAATAGTGAAAAGCATCAAGCGTCCGTTTAAAAAAAAGGGGGGGGGGGGGTGATGACATTTTTCATACAAAGAAGATTTATTGTAAAATTATCAGTTACGCATATTGTGATATCAACACAAATGTCACAACAAATACGCTATAAAACATGCATTTGAAAATAAGATATTAAATGATAGCATTGAAAAGATATTTATACTCAAATGTATATTTACATACTATCTCTGACAGAAAGGGCGTTAATTCTACGGATATTCATTTGATTTACATTGGGTTTTGTACCATGGCATTGTTATAAACATATAATGCCAATCTTCAATTTGAAACACTCGTAAGCGCTGAATGAATTTGTTATTTAAAATGATCACCAGAATATTTTAGCTGTCAGTTTTGAACATAAATGAGAGGAGTTTTAGTGACGCTTTCAAGTTTTTAAAATTATTTCAAAATATGCATTTTCCAGCAAATGTATAGCCTCATTTAGTGTCTAAATTTCATAAGAAAACTCGATTATATCTCCCTTCCAAGAAATTGCAATTTATACGCAAATATTACCTCTTATAGATTCTTACATGGTGATGGGTGAAAGAAAATATTTTTACACGGAGAAATATTTTCTTGCAATTTCATGTTTGTGAAATTGCATTGATTGATCTTTTGACAGACGAAGAAAATTTAAAATGCTTAAAACAAAAAGGCATAAGACAATGTTGAATGTCATATCCAAACAGGAAGTTTTCATGACTCACATACTTGATTATGTATGTATTAAACAACTCTGCTCGCCTAGCGTCGTCCCAGTGTCAACATATTGCTAAAAAATTATTACATCAGAAATTTCAATATAATTGTGATAAATTTCAAATCAATATGCTTAGCGCTTCCCAGTACTCGCAGTACTTTGATATGTCTCTGCCTTGATTTAGTACCTATTAGCCTAATAGGTATTAATGCTTAGGGAAGATGAGAATGATGAAAACAAGCCCCATTTTCAATCAGTTGTCATAAACATTATTACCTATTATTGGACAGTGGACTGATGTTGTAAAAAAGACTATTATGCCTGCTTTGTCCCTTGATATGATACTGGTGTCCATCCACGCTACCGTTCTGAAGCTCCATCTTATCACGTGACTTTACAAATGGGTACGATAACATAGACATTAAACAGATTTTTTTCCTCACAGAGAACAAACTACACATAACTTTGTGGGTATTTCATGAGGAAGTGTTAATATCATGCAGAGATAATTAATGTTTATCGTTTCATCGATAAAGCCGCACCTGGGTATAAGAAGCGGGGAAAGGGGGGGGGGGGTCGTTTATACTAGCTACATCTGTGGGTTTTTTCTCTACATGACGTAAACGTCCTAATCTTATAAAATTATTATACCCCCCGCTTGAAAAGCGGGAGGGTATATAGTAATCGTTAATTCCGTCCGTCCGTCTGTCCATCCGTCTGTTACGCTTTAGGGTACCTATCTCTTATCCGCAACTCCTCTTATACCACTGAGTGAAATTTAATGAAACTTTCACAGAATCTTTATAACATATTGCCATTGTGCACCTCCTATTTTACTTTTTGATCTGACACATATTTTGGGTTTCCCGGCCATGGCAAACCATGGACTTTGTCATCAGTTATAACCATATGGGAGGCGGGGGGTATAATTTAGTGAGCTCATTGCTCACAGTACCTCTAGTTAATGTAGAAATTTTTATGGTTTATAATCCAAATATATTTTTATTATGTTTTTCAATGTCAAATCTATAAACCATAAGCTGAACAGTCCTTTGTAATTTTAATTAGTATAACTTAGGTACCTATCTGAACAAATACATATCAAGGAGTTTTAAAAAATACATGTACAATGCATTTTTATTTAAATAAATAATATCTGCTCGATGTTTTAAGTTCAATCATAGTCTAAATGTTAGGTCATAGGTCATATAAAATCAGTGCAATATATGGATCTATAGTACTGAATACAATTAACGTAAATCCGGAGTTAATTAGCTTTAAAGTAATATTGATAATGTGGTTGATGCACATTATATATTTCTACTAATTTAAGTATTGTACGTGGAAAAAGGGAAAGGGGGGGGGGGTGAAAAAAAAATCAAAAAAAAAAATCAAACAGAAGTTGTATTTGAAATTTATGTTTATAACAATCCGCGCAAATGCGTTCTGTGCGAAAGGGAACGAGGCTTTCCGTATTGGGTCTGGTGTTACTGTTCTGAACGCTAACCCCAATAGTACATGGTATAATTGTAATACCACAGACAGCATTTAGAGCTGTAACTCCGTTAACTTTTTTGTCGGTTCAGAGCGGTAACTCTGTTCGTATCAGGTGCACCATCAGTGTCTGATGATCCAAGATTATCAAAGTCGATGACTTTAAGCTTAGTCAGCACGATTATGAGAACATTGTAAAGCAAAGTCATTAATTTTGTTTTGATGAACATGGTGTCTTCTGTCACCTTCGAAAGCATCTTTTAGCATTCAATTTAACCCACCCTCACTTTTAAAACTATTTTTTGCAACACCTTGTGCATACCAACAAAACTTACCCTCTATGCGGGTAATTTAATCGAAATATTTACATATTAAGGGCACATAGATATTGAATGGAAATATGAAAAGGATTGATTGTATGTTGTTTAACGTCCCTCTCGAGAATTTTTCTCTCATGGAGACGCCACCACTTGCTGTGGAGAGCTACAAATTTTGTCGTATACTCGGCACTCGGGGTCATTGAGCAGTGAGGGATCTTTTTCGTGCCAGCACCTACTACAACACGGGACCTCGGTTTACTTTAGCTAACACATGACCATTAGGTTCACCGACCATTCAATGATAGCACCATCTGCCGCGGGCTCTATCTGTGGGTACCAGTCAGGAAAACAAATACGTCACACGCCCATTGTTTTATAAGCGACAGGTTTCATACCTTTATTCGTACTAATTTACACAAAGCAGATTCTAGGGAAAAACAAACACTTGCACAATAATTGTGGCATCATTTTTAAAGAAATCATGGTCCTTAAGGTCAGACGACACGTTCCTCAAATTTGAATAATTTATATATAATTTTTTCTAAGAATTTGTGTTTGAAGTATAGGTATTTAAACAAATTTCCTCACAAAAAATAAGGGTACCTTACCAGGCATTTGAACAAGATATCACAGGGTCATATTTCTTATCTAACCCTTATGAATAATATTCTGAATGGCCTTTTTCATAATTTTTAGTGTACTTATATTTAAAAGCATTCTGAAAACAATGTAGAAATAAGAAGAAAATGATAAATACAAATAATTTTTGATATAATACCAAGAATTACAAAATATATATTTGAGGATCGTGTCGTCTGACCTTAAAGCTGAACACGACTCGTAAATAGGCATACGCCATTTTTGATAGCATTATCTACGATACATCAATACTAGGGTATACTCGTCGCATTCGTTACACCTGACTGCTTTATTGTCACAAGTATCGGCGTGGAATGGCGACCCGTGTTCTTGCTGGTTATCTTGCATTACCATTGTTTATAATTTATTGCAGTTACGTTTATCTATGTTGTTTGTATACTGCACTGACTTATACAACTATAATTGTAAATTTATTTGGTATCTTACTTTCTTGCATTAGACGAAGTATTACGTTATTATTCTCGCTACCAAGTCCTGTATAGCATACGTCTGTCTACACCGGTGTCGACTGATTACACAGAACAGTCTCTAATTCTTGCCCTATTTATAGGGGTCTGCAGGGTAGCGAGGAATACTTTTACGAATCGTGTTCAGCTTTAACGGCACTGCTTAAACGAGTAGATTTTTGTCTAGAGCATGTATGTTGTATAAAAAATAAAACACAACAGGGTAAATCCTTCTTTCATCATATAGTATAAACAAACGAGCCTTAATTTCATATATTAAAGTTAAGATTTCATATATTAAAGTCAAGATTAAACCATTTTGCACCACCCCGACCTTAAAACGCAGGGGGACATCTTCTTATACGGGTCGGACCTTTTCTTATAAATTGGGGACCTAATATGTTATCGTATTAGGTCCGGCCGAACCTTTAAACGAGGCGGACCAAATATTATGCGACACCGGTCTCCACTTCCCACAGTTGGATTTGAAACCGCGACGCAAGGATCAATTCCTTACTTAGCGACTCTAGAGCAGACACTCTAGCCATTGTGCCACGCGGGCGATGAAATATGAAAAGGAAGAAGGATGTGTAGCATATTTATTGATATATACATGTACAAATATAATTAACATTTTCTACTGCTTTAAATAAATAAGCAAGCGAAGTTCAAGCGAGGTAAGGCAGACGACGAGAAAAGAGTTGTAAGCGTTCTCTCTTTTTCTGTGTTAGTCGAAAACGATATATTTTTTTAAAAGCCCTTTAAAGACCAAAGAGGTATGTTATGGTTATCATGTAATTATATTACATTTATTGAGAAAACTGAAATATGATTGGCTTGTTAGAAGGCGTTTAAACTTCATGATGACTCCAAAAAATGCTGTTTACAGATAAAATGACGTAGGAATCCTTGCAAGCGAAAAATAATGACCTTGTCATTTTAAATAATGACCGCTAAATGATGTTTTTTTATTAAATTAAAACTCATTTTATGTTGAAGTTAATGCATAAGTAATAATTATTCGAGAAAAATCAACATGTTTTTTAATGTATAATTCAATTTTTATGTCACCTGAGTAAACTCAGGTGACCTATTGGTATCTGTTTTCCTCCGTCGTCGTGCGTCGTCCGTCGTGCGTTAACATTTGAAAATTTTCAGCTTCTTCTCTGCAACCACTGAACCAATTTCAACCAAATTTGGCACAAAGCATCTATGGGTGAAGGGGAACAAAAATTGTGAATTTCATGATCCCTGCCCCCCTGGGGCCTGAGGGGTGGGGCCAAAACCACTAAAATTCATGCAATTTTAAAAATCTTCTTCTTTACTCCTGGACATCAAGCAGTCAAACTGTTTGCATGAATGTAATCAGCAATGAGTCCTCCACCAAAATTGTGAAATTCATGGCCCTGGGGTCAGGGGTTCTAGTGCTAGGGCGGGGCTAAATAAGTAGGTAGTGAAAATGCATTATTTCTTTGAAAATCTTCTTCTCTGCTCCTGGGTATTAAATAAACCAACTAAGTACATAGTTATGATGAGCAAGAGTGCCTCTACCAAAATTGTGAATTTTATGGCCCCAGGGTCAGGGATTCTGGTGTTAGGGCGGGGCTCTATTGATTATATAGTGAAAATACATGAATTCTTTGAAAATCTTCTTCTCTGCTCCTGGGTATTAAATAAACTAACTAAGTACATAATTATGATGAGCAAGAGTGCCTCTACCAAAATTGTGAATTTTATGGCTCCAGGGTCAGGGGTTCTTGTTTTAGGGTGGGGCTCTAATGATTATATAGTGAAATGCATGAATTCTTTGAACATCTTATCCTTTGCTCCTGGTTAATATACTAATGATCTAATTACATATTTAAGGCCAGGATTTATTTTATTTTCAGTTTTACAAACCCTCCGCTCAAGGTTTTGAATAAAACAATTTTTTTCTTTCCGATGTCAAATTTGAGTCGGGATCGAGATTTCAAATTTACGAACTCGCACTTCCGGTTTTAAGATGAAACGGCGGGTAAATAAAGCTAGATCTGAGAAGATAGCTTGGTTTAGTGTAAAATTCATCGATACGAGTGCCATTCAAAACGTTTCACCCGTTCAAAGGACAAATAAAATGCTGGCGACGTTGTTGCACAATGACATGCTGGTGAGATAATTATGTATTCGTTTCAAAAGTATCTGTCTGTAAATTATTTTCCTCCCCCAGGTTTTAAACTGCCCGTGGTAGCTATTGCATATTGCCAGTGACATTGTTTAGGTCTCTGTTATAGCTTTCAGTCTAAGCATCATTCTTCAGAAAAGGGTTGCTTATGCATCAGATGCAATGAATAAAACTATGGGAGAAGTTGAGTCCATTTGAGGAAGAAATAAACAATAACCTGAAGAAATAAAAAAAAATTCAGCTATTAAAAGGCAAGAATATACAAATATATACAGGCATGTAGTATCATTTATATCAGCCAGAAAAATTATTTTACACTTAATTGAATAAATGTTCACCCCACTCCCCAATACTCCCTGTCTGTTTTATGATAGGAATTATAATTTTAGGCATCAAGTAAATTTTAGAACAATGTCTATACATTCACTTAACACATATTAAAAAAATAAAGATATATTGAAAGACTTTTAAAGAATTGTTTTTTAAAATATAAAATATATTTTGACCAACATCACAAAATTTATATAACTGGCCCAAACTGGCAGATGATGAAATAAGCAATTAAATGTTCTACTTTCCTATTTGTAAGCATTGTGTGTCCAGTGGTAAGGAGCTTATTAAAATAGCATAAGAAAAAGAATGTACAAATGTTAATAATCGATTTATCAAAATTTTTTTTTATTTCCTTCTCCTTCGGGACTTTTTTATTCTCATGTTCATAACTAAACCTAAACAAAAAAAAATGCTGGCCTTATAATGAAGAAAGGGGACTCTTTCAAAATAGATAATTTCTGGGCCGCTGGGTCAGGGGTACCAGGGGGGTACTTTGACTAAAAATAAATTAATGCTTTGAAATCTGCCCTTTGATAAGCAATGGTGCCTCCTTCAAAATTTGTGAATTTCATGGCTTTTGGATTAAAACAAGAACCAAATACAATCGCTGGAAAGTTGTTACATGATACTCAGGTGACCTATAAGGCCCGTGGGCCTCTTGTCTGTTTTACATTGATATACAGAATACGATAAAATGTTTTCGTTTACACGTTTGAAAATATCATTACAATTTCAGTTCAAGGGAATGCAGACAGGGCTCTTCTTATAATTACAGTTAACCCAGATAGCAAGCTGACGTTGGGCCGATGTTGGCATGTGGTTGGTAGATCGGCTACATATCGCGGTTGGCAGAACGATATTGGGCCAACATCGGTCCGACATTGTCATTATAACAGTCGGTGTATTGACATTGTTCCAACATCGGTCCGACATTGTAATTACAACAGTTGTTGCATTGACATTGTACCAACATCGGTCCGACATTGTAATTACAACAGTTGGTGCACTGACATTGTTCCAACGTCGGGCCAACATCAGGCACGTAGCATCGTTCTCAAAAGTGGGGGGGGGGGGGCAACCATAGAATTTTTTTTACTTACCTGAAAAAGTTGACAAGCAAAAGGATGGGGGTGGTGGTGGCCAACATTTTTCAAGGCCAACTTCCTTTCACTTCCAATTTTTTGGCTATTTTTCCTTGATTTCACTATAGGCCCAGCCCCCCCCCCCCCCCCCCCGTTGCTACGTGCCTGAACATTGTTATACTCTTCTAAGAAAAGAAACGCATCGTAGAATTTTAGTGACACATTGAACATAAAGATTATTTCGTAAAATGATGCATTGATAAAACAGAAATGTGGTATGCAACAGGAATACTATCTAAATGCCATAATTACTCAACAATTTTAAAATTATAGTCAGTTTAAGACCATAAAAGATCAATTTCTGGTATGCCCCCCGCAGACACAAATGATAGCCACATACGGCATCTAATGGAAGCAAATTTGTGTATTAAAAACTGTATAGGAATACTCTCCCACTCCAAATGTAGAACTTTAGTCAGCAGCTGCATAGTCTGGGGATGCTATTGTTTTTGGCAAATCATGTCAATCCATTTTGCCCAATGCTGCTTAATTTGGATTAAATCTAGCGATTTAGATGACTGTGACTGAAACAGGTTGTTGTTTCTTTGCAAGAATGGGTGTGTCAAACGAGCCATATGTGGCTGTGTATTGTGAGATTGCAATACAGCTCTTGGATGCTTCATAATTGAATGGGTATGTGTAGGTATAACATGGTAAGAGTACCTTTTTCCATCAAAGTTTATTGAATTCGAACCAAATCAATCTTATTTTCTTATAATACCATTTTCCATATCATTACATTACCACCACCAACTTTTTTAACGTCCTGGAGGCAGTTATCTATCTAACCTTCATTAAAAAGCATTAGCATGCTTTAACTTATAAGAGGCTATCAGATAAACGCTGTGGTCATACTCTATTCATCTGAGATCTTTGAGGTCGATATTTGGGGTGTTGTGGGGTCGGAACAATGACATGAATAATCCTCTTGCAATAATTCGTAGTCAACTGAAAACGGTCTTGTTAGATGATCTGTGCTGTTCAGGGATAGCTAATGCTTTAGATGACGTCCTTGCATTACATTCATGCAATTTGCGTAATCCTCGAAATTGATGCTGTGCTGCTGATGTCACACGTAGTCTACCATATTTTTTGCGAACATTGGGTGTTCGATGTTAATGGTTTATGTTTTATAGGTTAGATATGGTCTGTGTGTAACATTAAAACCTCTTGCAATTGTAGATTGCGGTACCCCTGCTTCCAGTCGTCCATTTTCCTTTTTGTGCCACGCAACATTCAGATGCAGCAATTTTAGGAAGCGTCATTTTTCTGATAAAACCAGATTCAAAATATCGAGAACCCCCGCTTTTGATAGCCCCTTTGTACCTGAAGGAATTGCATCAGAAAGCAACAAATGAAAATTAAGATAAAATTTGTTTGGGGAATTTTGCAAAATCAGGTCTTTTAGTCTGTGAGACTTGTAGAATAGCTGTAAAGTTAACAACTGCATTAAAAAATCATTCATTTCACTCGAATACATTGTATCCATACGAAAATAAAAGGTATGAGAAAACTATCACAAATTTTCAGGGTATTGTTCCTACTATGCGTTTCTTTTTTTGAAGAGTATATTTTTAATGTTGAAGTATGGACATCTTTGTAATGTTGGGCCGACATTGTTGAACCAATGTTGCTATGTAAACTTATGTTGAAACGTTTAAAAAAATATTTATTTATTTTATTTTTTATTTCTTTGTTTATTTATTCATTTCTAGTTATTTAATTCTTACGTAGATTTTCAAAACTATGGAATATAACTCAGATTTTTCTCTAAAACTGTCGACTAATAGTACAATTACGTCGGGCTCGAAAAAGCAATTAATTTAAACAACACACCGCGCCGAAATGTAAATTTTTGGTGGGTTACACGCAGCCAAGTTGATGTTGTACAGAAGGAAAGTTCGGAAGAGAGTGTCACGAAAAGGAGAATCATGACTAGCTATGGATGGAATTTCTGTTTTGACAGAAGATGAAGACATTTTACGACCCGGTACTGCGGTAGGTACAATGTACAAAATATTTTTACATTTGTCCTTGAATGAATAATTGCTTTTGCTACTGTTCCTTAGTCAGGACACTACACATAAAACGCCTTGCAGTGAAATCGTTTGAGCAAGCGCTATTTCAATTTTGTTATAATAATTTAACACTTCTAAACATCTCTCATAAAGATGGATTTCAACCCGAATTTCCTCGTTTGGGATCGATTCAGGAATTTTAGTCATTTACAGAGTATGCTGTACAATGTAATAATATATATTTATTTTTAAATGCATCAAGATCATTTTCAGCACTTATTTTGATTATTTAATAGTTGCATGCAGTGGACTGTGCCCGAGACGATTCCCACAGCGCCGGCGAATTGTCAGCTTGTAAAAATGGTGAGAACCAGCTCAATCCGTTCGTGACTGACATGACCATTTATTTGGCTACCCTCTAACATAACGCCATATTTTATTTGTTTATTATTGTGAATTTCATGGGATATCAGTGAGGAAGTGATTCAAGCAGACACTTGAGAAATTTCGGATCTAACTTAATTAGGATCTTTGGCATATTCGGTGAAAATAGCTTGTGTTGATTTTATGGGATCTTTTTTATTAATATAGTTATTTTCGAATAACAGCGTCAAAATAGCACTGAAGAGAGTAAAGTGGTGGCGGATCTAATTAAGCAACTGGGATTTTATAATAAAACTAACAACAAGCAAGCGCTTATTCATTTCATAAAACTTCATTGGTGAATTATTCAATCAAGACTTGATTTAAGTGATATAAAAGAAATAAGCTGTGGTCATTGATTAACAAGAGGCCCACGGGCCTTATAGGTGACCTGAGTATCATGTTAACAACCATCTTTTGATAATCCCTTCCCACAAGAGCCACCGGCCCTGAGGCCACATATTTCAAAATTTTGAAAATTTTATTCATAAATGGTTGATCAAAACCAAAAAGCAGATTTCAAAGTATTAAATTATCTTAAGACTAACCCCTGCGAGACGATCATGAATAATTCATGAATTTCCTTGAATTTTTCATGAATTTAATTCATGAAATGTTCATGAAATGTTCATGAAGATCCTATGAACTTATTATTGGACATTTTCAAATCATGAATTTTTATTCATGAAAGAAAATTGATGAACATTCATGAATATTTTTTTTCATGAATAATTCATGAAGAGTCATATTCATGAAGATTCATCATTTCAAGAATGTCCAATAATAAGTTCATAGGATCTTCATGAACTATTCATGAATAATTTGATGAATTTTTTCAGGAATGTTCATGAATGAATAAAATTCATGAACCATTAGCATTCATGAATATTCTTGCTTATTCGTAAACAAAAAATGAAATATTATTATTCATGTTTATTCATGAAAATGCATGAAGTCATGCTAAAAAAGTAACAGTAGATGATTTATAATAGAGCATTTTGAAAGATTTTACAGAAATGTTGTTTGTTTTCCAACCATGGCAACAAAATCTTTGTTAAAAAAATTAAAATAGACAATCTGACACATTAAACCATAGTAAATGAGTAATGTAGTTCATTCCTGGTAAAAGTATAAAAAAAATTCAATTCAAATGTAACTCTTTGCAGAATGTTTAACCTTACTTGGTTAAAAGGAGAGGGGGATCCTTCCTCAGCATGTTTCAAATTGTGTTTTAATGCCAGAAATTGAACAGTTTTTAATTCCAGTCTAGGAGAAAAGTTTGTTCAGCACCAGGGAAACAGTTTTCAGTGCTTTCAATCAGTTCGAGCAGAGATGGTCAATTCAAAAATCCTTATTGTCTCTCCACGTGGAATTTCCAGAATTTCATCATTTGGATCCCTTGATTGAATATCATTCATATTTTCATTTCTTTTTTTTGTTTCTTTTTCAAGAGCTCAGATTTTTGTGCAGCCAGAGTTTCTTCTCTTCTGCTCATCAACATTTGTGAACTGCTTCTCTTTTTCTTTCAAAAAGAAAGATTTTCTGAAAGTACCCATGATTGTAAAACATAATACTTTTTTTGTATTTTCTTGCATTTTAGATTCATTTATTTTTGCATCAGAGACACTTCCAAATTAAAACATTCGGAATTTAAGCCTAATTTCTTGGACCACCATTTTGTAGATCAATCAGGCCTATGAATGTTTTGAGTCTCAGTCTATAATTAATGTATGTTATATGGTTGGATCCAAACTCAAAGCAAAGTTAGACAAAAATTGCATTACAAAAAAGACATATTAATTTATTATAATGTGCTTTAATTAGTTGTTATTTTACAAATAGACAGTAACATTTACAGACAGATTTCTGACTCAGTGATTGTCTCCATTTTTTGTCACTCACCAGTTATGAAGTAGATCGATCCTATATATAGTCTTCCTTCTTCATATTCTGTTATTTTCTTTAAAAGTTGACAAAGATCAGTGACTGTACTGTTTATTGGACACACCTTGTGAGAGGGTGAAAATCTACAAATTACAAAAGCATAATAAGAATTTTACAAAATATCAAAATCATAAGAAATCATACAAAATTAAATGCGTAACTTTAACATGTGAGCTGAACAGGCCTATGCCTATCGCATGCTGGAAATGCGCGGTTTTACAAAACATTGTAGTTGCAGAATTTAAACATGATAAAATATATTGCATAATACTGTTAGATACAGATGATCAAGTTAGATATAAATTCAAGTAAAACAATATAAAACTTACTCCTTAGGGAGGCCAACATCACCAAACTTCACAGCCAAAACGCCAGGCAAACCGCATGGCTACCATAATTAGTATAAACAGAATATTGAACCCGATCGAAATAAAATTATGCAATTCGAAAACGGCACAGTGACTATGCAAATAATAGATCACAAATACTGATTCTTCCACACTACAAATTCCCACTTCCAACGTCTCGCGCGTTTTCAAGTTTGCGCCTATTCAAAAATGTACGGTAGAGCTAAGAAATACCTTAGTTTCGAATTTCCAAGATTTCTGTTTAAAAAAAAAATTACAAACACTATCTGAATAACTTTTCACTGAAAATACAATATTTTATATCAAAATAAGTTTTATCAATGAAGAATTCGATTTTTTTAGGTCATAAATTATACATGTATTGACTTTTAGTTTCGTATAGCAAGTATGGCGGCCCCCTATGACATGATAATAACAATCTCTCGCCCTCAGACAGAATATTCTGAGCTGTGAAGACGCATAGGCGAATTAAAACTACAAAATACGAATGTGAATCATAGATACTTTACAACCATGCAGTCTGTGCTCTATCATTTACACACGAAGCAAGGGAAACTTTTGACATTTTAACTGCACCAAAATTGAAATGTATGTAGCGTTTCGATCCAGGAATAATACGGTACAGTACAGACAAGTGATATCATTTTTAAGTCGTTAATAAATATATAAAACGTTTTTTTACAAAGCTCACAAAGTTCATTTTCCAGAATGTTTCATTTTCCAACAACTTGTTTAAAGTTTGATGTTAGAGAAAATTCGGTCGAACAAAGTTGTGTGATGAAAAACGACATTAATTAAAGCACATTATGATGAATATAACTGTTTAATTTAAATTATGAAGAAACACAAGTAATGAATTTGAAAAAAAAATGCTGTCAATTGTGATGCAGTGTTTGTTTAATTAAAATCAAATAAAAACACTAAATGTTTAGAGATTTCATGATTTATTTTTTCAGGTGGTGAAAGAATTATTATTAAACATATATTATACCAGGGGCTTGTTCAACAATTGCATCTGCATGCAAAAGTTGCATTATGAGAGTATTGAGGGTTTTCTGTCAATCATTTTTGTCAATTATTTTAGTCTTCATGAAAATTCATGAACATTCATAATACCTTGAACTCTACATTTTTTCTGTCTTTAAAATGAAAATAACCAATATTCATATATATTCATCATTTGTTCATGAACTACATTTTATGAATATATTCATGAATAAAGTTCATGAACCATCTTTATGAACCAGTCATGAACCAGTCATGAACACATCATGAATGTTCATGAACAATTCATAAAAGTTCCTGAAATCATGAATTTCACCTCGCAGGGGAAGTACCCTTGCCCCCCATACCCCTGAGCCAGGGCACTGAAATTAATCATTTTGGAAGAGGCACGTTTCTTCATCATATATACTCAACAAAAAGAGAAACGCATAATCAGATTAAACATAATAATCTGTGTTTTCAGTTTAATCCTTATTTTTAGCTCTACTGGTCAGAGACCAGAAGAGCTTATGCGATAGTAATGCGTCCGGCGTCCGTCCGTCTGTCTGTCTGTCTGTCTGTAAACAATTTTTCAAAATGCTACTCCTCCTACAGTTTTGATCTGATTTCAATATTACTTGGCATATAAGTAGACTACACTAAGATACATAATTCTGTGTATCGGTTTTTGATTTCGACGAACGGTGTTGGCGTTGTTACTAAAAATAGAAATTTCTGTGAAATTCTTTCAAAATGCTACTCCTCCTACAGTTTAGGTCTGATTTCAATATAACTTGGCACACAAGTAAACTACACTAAGATACATAATTCTGTGTATCGGTTTTTGATTTCGACGAACGGTGTTGGCGTTGTTACTAAAAATAGAAATTTCTATGAAATTCTTTCAAAATGCTACTCCTCCTACAGTGTTGGTTTGATTTCAATATAACTTGGCACACAAGTAGACTACACTAAGTTACATAATTCTGTGTATCGGTTTTTGATTTCGACGAACGGTGTTGGCGTTGTTACTAAAAATAGAAATTTCTGTAAAATTCTTTCAAAATGCTACTCCTCCTACAGTTTTGGTCTGAATGCAATATAACTTGGCACACAAGTAAACTACACTAAGATACATAATTCTGTGTATCGGTTTTTGATTTCGACGAACGATGTTGGTGTTGTTACTAAAAATAGAAATTTCTGTGAAATTCTTTCAAAATGCTACTCCTCCTACAGTTTTGGTCTGATTTCAATATAACTTGGCATACAAGTAGACTACACTAAGGTACATAATTCTTTTTATCCGTTTTTGACTTCAATGAACATTTTTACCTTGGTTAATAAAGATAGCAATTTCTGTTACTCTCAAAATGCTACTTCAAATACAGTTTTAGTCTGATTATAATATAATGTGGCATGCAAGTAGACTACACTAAGAACATAAAGAAACTAATTCAAGGATCATTATTCTCTTTTTTGCTAGCGTAAGTTTCAATTCCCAACTGCTTAAGTACTTTCCTCTTCCTTTGCTATAAGTACAAACCAGGAGACTTCTGGTTAATTTCGATGAACGGTGTTGCCTTGGTTACTAAAAATAGAAATTTCTGTGAAATTCTTTCAAAATGCTACTCCTTCTACAGTTTTAGTCTGATTTCAATATAAATTGGCACACAAGTAGACTACAATAAGATACATAAGTCTGTTTAACAGTTTTTGATTTCGATGAACGGTGTTCCTTGGTTACTAAAAATAGAAATTTCTTTGAAATTCTTTCAAAATGCTACTCCTTCTACAGTTTTAGTCTGATTTCAATATAACTTGGCACACAAGTAGACTACAATAAGATACATAATTCTGTGTATCGGTTTTTGATTTCGATGAACGGTGTTGCCATGGTTACTAAAAATAGAAATTTCTGTGAAATTCTTTCAAAATGCTACTCCAAATACAATTTTAGTCTGATTATAATATAAATGTGGAATGCAAGTAGACTGCACTAAGAACATAAAGAGACTTAAGGTAGATCGCGGGTTTGCTGACGTCACAATAGGATTCGACGTAAAAGATTACTACGTTTACAGTATCAAACTACAAACAAGCAAAAACTATTTCCATCAGTATGCGTTATAAAATAAAACAAACATAAAAGTTCTTTTGTCTGTAAAAATATTTATTTATGTGTAATAAGAAATTAAGGATTAATCAATAATTTTGTTCTCATATATATTTGAAGATTTGTTTTAACTTTTCAGCACTGCTTGAGTTTATCAAGAAAACAAATAACATGACTCTGTATTTCGATCATTGAAAAAAAGTGTGACAATTTCTAATAGGTAAATTATGACAATGTTTACATAAACATTTATTATCAATCAATTAAAAATTGAAAATACGGATAAAACATGTTTTATTTTCAGTGAATTGTTAATTACATTGTGATTTTGAGACGTATGAAAATAGTGACGTCGCACTAACGTTATATAATGTCTTAATGAAATTATATACGTTTGTTACCAATTTGTAAAACTTTAAAGTTTTTTTGCGAGAAAATGAGCGAGAACACATATTAATTTTTTTTAATAGATCGATTCTAAATTTATCTCGCATTCATTTTGTTGAGTAATATTAAATTCGTCTGTGCCGTTTTCATATTATGAGCATGGTTTTGAAATGCGTTTACTGACGAGAAAGGCGCATTTACTATATATATTTCATTGTAATAGCGTAACCTGTTCTCATCAACATTAGTGCCTTTGAAATACAATAACAATATAACCTCGCAGACGAATCTCAAACAAATTTCAGAAAGTAAAATTTGAAACGAGAGGATTATGCTGACAGATTTTCAGAGTATGTTTTCAGGCAGACAGTAAACCCGCGATCTACCTTAATCAAGGATCATTATTCTATTTATTGCTGTTGAAAAGTTTCAATTTTCAACTGCTTAAGTACTTTTCTCTTCCTTTGCTATAAGTACAAACCAGTAGAGCTTCAGTCTCGACAGAGACTTCTGGTTTAAAAGTGATTTTAGAGGGTTTTAATAGAAATTAAACATATCCTGTGTTGTGAGTAGAAAAGTGCAGTTTTTGTCATTGTCGACCCCTCCAAATTCAAGGGGCATAACGCCTTAACCAATCCATATATCCTTGTGACGTCTAAGTGCTGGTGATTTTCCAATGTACGGATATCATGCACGAATACCACCTCCTTTCAGTCTCTTGGGAACAATTTATGCACATTTACGCTGATTTTTTCATTCAGCGATTGTAGCAACAGTTTTTACAGCAAGTTATGAATCGCTTGAGGTGCTGAAAGGGGGGGGGGTCTGACGGTCCTGCCTGGAAGTGGTTACCTGCAGACGGTCAATTCTTGGTCTTCCGACATTAGTTTAATAGTTGCAAAGCCCATTGATGTATTCCAAATGCAGTTGCAACTTTCTGTTGCGTAGCTCTATTTAGTATCATCGTTAGCCTGGTTGTGTTCATCTTTGTTTCGGCGTGGCATTGTAGCATCAATACTTCAATACTTCAATCAAATCTTAAATATGGGTTTAATAGGAGTGTTAATTGTTTCTCTAAATCCAAAATATCAACGAATATAGACATCCGATTTAGAAGAAATTTTGAAAAACATTACTTTTATAAACATGTTCAATCAAGGGAGATAATTTTACACTTGGGTTTTAAATCCCCATGTTGTGCTTCAAAAGGGTCACAGGTATCCAAAGATATACAAGATAGTTGTTCCATGCATAATTTGAAAATTTCTTTTACGAGTAAAACAATATGCGTTTCTTTTTTTGTTGAGTATATATGTACTTTAATCATTGGCACAATACCCAGGAGCAGAGAAGAAGATTTTTAAAGAATTCATGCAATATAAAATCATTAGGGCCCCACCCTAACACTCAGAACCCCTGATCCACGGGCCCTGAAATTCACAAATTGGAAGAAGAATCCTTCCTCGTCATAACTATGTATATAGTTTATTGGTTTAATACCCAGGAGCAGCGAAGAAGACTTTTAAAGAATTTATGCATTTTCACTATATAATCATTAGAGCCCCGCCTTAACACCAAAACCCTGACCCTGGGGCCATAAAATTCACAATTTTGGAAGAGACACTCTTGTTCAACATAATCATGTACTTGGTAAGCTACATTGATACCAAGAAGCAGAGAAGAAGATTTTTAAAGAATAAATGTATTTTCACTACATTAATAATAGAGCTCCGCCCTAACACCAGAACCCCCAAGCCAGGGGCCATGAAATTCATAGTTTTGAAAGAGACATTCTTGCTCATCATAACTTTGTACTTGGTTAGTTTATTTATGACCCAGGAACAGAGAAGAAGATTTTCAAAGAATTTATGCATTTTTTTTTCTTTATAATCAATAGAGCCCCGCCCTAACACCAGAACCCCTAACCCTGGGGCCATAAAATTCACAATTTTGGAAGAGGCACTCTTGGTCATCATAACTTTGTACTTAGTTAGTTTGTTTAATAACCATGAGCAGAATATTTTCAAAGAAATAATGCATTTTCACTATATAATCTACATAGCCCCTCCCTAGCACTAGAACCCCTGACCCTGGGGCCATGAATTTCACAAGTTTGGTAGAGGACTCAATACTGATTACAAATATGCCAACAGTTTGACTGCTTGATGTTCTGGAGTAAAGAAGATGATTTTTAAAGATTGCATTTAGTGGTTTTGGTCCCACCTCTCAGGCCCCAGGGGAGCAGGAACCCTTAATTTCACAATTTTTAGGTCACCTGAGTAAACTCAGGTGACCTATTGCTATCTGTTTTCGTCCGTCGTCGTGCGTTAACATTTGAACATTTTCAGCTTCTCTGCAACCACTGAACCAATTTCAACCAAATTTGGCACAACTCATTGATGGGTGAAGGAACAAAAATTGTGAATTTCATGATCCCTGCCCCCCTGGGGCCTGAGGAGTGGGGCCAAAACCACTAAAATTAATGCAATCTTTAAAAATCTTCTTCTTTACTCCTGGACATCAAGCAGTCAAACTGTTTGCATGATTGTAATCAGCAATGAGTCCTCTACCAAAATTGTGAAATTCATGGCCCTGGGATTAGGGGTTTTAGTGCTAGGGCGGGGCTAAATAAGTAGGTAGTGAAAATGCATTATTTCTTTGAAAATCTTCTTAATCTCTGCTCCTGGGAATTAAATAAACTAACTAGGTACATAGTTATGATGAGCAAGAGTGCCTCTACCAAAAGTGAATTTTATGGCCCCAGGGTCAGGGGTTCTGGTATTAGGGCGGGGCTCTATTGATTATACAGTGAAAATACATGAATTCTTTGAAAATATTCTTCTCTGCTCCTAGGTATTAAATAAACTAAGTACATAGTTATGATGAGCAAGAGTGCCTCTGCCAAAATTGTGAATTTTATGGCCCAGGGTCAGGGGTTCTGGTGTTAGGGTGGGGCTCTATAGATTATACATGTATACTGAAAATACATGAATTCTTTGAATATCTTCTTCTCTGCTCCTGGGTATTAAATAAACTAACTAAGTGCATATTTTTAATAAGCAAGAGTGCCTCTACCAATATTGTGAATTTTATCGCCCCAGGGTCAGGGGTTCTAGTGTTAGGGCGAGGCTCTTTTGATTATATAGTAAAAATACATGAATTCTTTAAAATCTTCTTCTCTTCTCCTGGGTATTAAATAAACTAACTAAGTGCATGGCTATGATGAGCAAGAGTGACTTTGCCAAAATTGTGAATTTTATAGCCCCAGGATCAGGGGTTCTGGTGCTAGGGCGGGGCTCTATAGATTATATAGTGTAAATACATGAATTCTTTGAAAATCTTCTTCTCTGCTCCTGGGTATTAAATAAACTAACTAAGTGCATGGTTATGATGAGCAAGAGTGCCTCTACCAAAATTGTGAATTTTATGGCCCCAGGGTCAGGGGTTCTGGTGTTAGGGCGGGGCTCTATAGATTGTATAGTGAAAATACATGAATTCTTTGAAAATCTTCTTCTCTGCTCCTGGGTATTAAATAAACTAACTAAGTGCATAGTTATGATGAGCAAGAGTGCCTCTATCAAAATTGTGAATTTTATGGCTCCAGGGTCAGGGGTTCTGGTGTTAGGGCGGGGCTCTATAGATTATATAGTAAAAATACATGAATTCTTTGAAAATCTTCTCTGCTCCTAGTAATAAATCAAACTAGCTAAGTACATAGTTATGATGAGCAAGAATGCTTCTTCAAAAATTGTGAATTTTGTAGCCCCAGGGTCAGGGGTTCTGGTGTTAGGGCGGGACTCTATTGATTATATAGTGAAAATACATTAAATCTTTGAAAATTTTCTTCTCTGCTCCAGGGCATTAAGCAGATGAACTATTTATATACTACCAGTAGTTATGATGGACAAGGGCCCTAATCTTCCAGAATTGTGAATTTTTAAGACCCCAGGGTCAGGGGTACCATAGGGGGGGGGGCTCTACTTATACTGAAAATGAATGAATGCTCCTTGGTATTAATCAAATATCAAGGCCTAAGTGTCAGGGGTTCATGTGTGGTAGGGGCACTACTGATTATTGCTGAATATTACTGATTAGTTGAAATGCATTTTTTGTTCCCCTACCCTGTGTATGGGTATTAAGTAAATAAACTAAGCAACTGCTAAGTGTATTGTTATGATGACCAATGGTGCCTCTTTCAAAATTGTGAATGCCATAGCATCTGGCTTAAAACATGAATCAAATTCAATCACTGGAAAGTTGTTGCATAATGCTCAGGTGACCTATAAGGCCCATGGGCATCTTGTTGTTCCCCTCCACCCATAAATGCTATAAGCCAAAATTGGTTGAAATTGGCTCAGTGGTTCTGGAGAAGAAGCTGAAAATGTACAAAAGTTTACGACCGATTGACGAAGAACGACGGACGAAAACAGATAGCAGTAGGTCACCTGAGTTTACTCAGGTGACCTTAAAAACAAAATGTGCAAATCCTTTCCGAATATGTCCGATCTCGCTATTTGTTGTAAGTTATAGAAAGTCAGGTAGCATCGATCCGGATGTCTACAAGAAAATCGAGGCGATTGTTTATCATGAATGGACAAGGAAATAAAATGTGAAGAAAATGGTAAGACAATGAGTTTGTCAATATATCTTAGTAAGTTATGCTAATGGTTTATAAATAAATGTCGATTAATCACACCCTATTACCGGCAACTAGGACGACAGATGCAACTGTGACAACAGACACGAAAGTTGTAGATCGCATTACAGGTAGGTGATTTGTAACTAAATTTGTGGCAATTTAAAACATCCATTTACTACAGTATTGTGGTTTCCTGATTTGGTCAAACCATAAACTTCTTCTTAGAATATAAAACCATGATTTACTCATTAAAATGGAAAAGGAAAAGAGGAAAGTTAAAAATTAACCGTCGTCCACCATTGTTCAAACTCAGCTTATTTCATTAAAACTGTCGTCAGTGTTTGCCATAAAAATCATCCATCTGTTGTACACGATAGCCAAAAAATGTTGACCCACCAAATTCAAACGTTTGCAGCACGCTTCTTAAACAAGTAAGACTATTCACATTTTGTACTTAGATCGTAAAAAGCCTTAATTTTTTTTATATACAAAAAGAAATCTGACATTGAAGTAACAGTTTTAATGAAATAAGCTGAGTTTGACCAATGTTCGGTGGACGACGGTTAATTTTTAACTTTCCTTTTTTCCTTTTCCATTTTAATGAGGAAATCATGGTTTTATATTCTAAGAAGAAGAAGTTTATGGTTTGACCAAATCAGGAAACCACAATACTCATTACTGTAGTAAATGGATGTTTTAAATTGCCACAAATTTAGTTACAAATCACCTACCTGTGATGCGATCTAAAACTTTCGTGTCTGTTGTCACAGTTGCATCTGTCGTCCTAGTTGCCGGTAATAGGGTGTGTTAATGGTCATGGTTATTTGTTTGGACATATTAAATGGTACAATTTAAATAATTTTTAAATAATTTACTTAAATGATTTTCTACATACAGTCTTTTATTTTTAAAACTTATTTGTACCCTTTAGGCTTGTATGTACATTTGGGATGAAAACTAAGCTTTTTTCAATATTTAAAATGCTGACAAATTTGTAGTTAAATGTGCACATCCAATATCTTATCCGTGATGCAAGTATAATAAGCAATGACATAGCACAAAACATATTAAACTAGAGGTACTGTGAGGAAAGAGCTCACTAAATGATACCCCCGCCTCCCATATGAGTAAAATGGCAAAGTCGCATGTTTTGCTGTGGCCGGGAAACCCAAAATATGTGTCGGATCAAAAAGTAAAATAGGAAGTGCATAATGGCAATATGTAATAAAGATTCTTTGAAAGTTTCATCAAATTTCACCCAGTGGTATAAGAGGAGTTGCGGATAAGAGATGAGTACCCCAAAGCGTAACAGACAGACGGACGGACTGACGTACAGACAGCTGGACAGACTGACGGACATACCGATTACAGAATACCCTCCCACTTTTCACGCGGGGATTATAAAAAATCCTAAAATATTAGGAAATATATTTTTTATAACTATCTATTTCTGTTCCTACACTTTGAAGTTTTTCGTCATGCAATATTCCTTTGTAATAAATTGTCAAAAGAATCTGAAAGATAGTTTTTGGGATAGTTCATCTTCGCTAGCCAAGGATTTTTGGTACGCTTCCCTTGGCATACCGTGAAGTCAAAAGACGGGATTATTTTTGTCACGTGATCTCGAATCTAACAGGTACGCACGGATTGCGTCATCGACAGAAATAAAGACGCGTGTTTAAAAAAAATTAAATCAAAAGTTTTTTCAAGAATAATTAAGAAGCAATAATTGAGTTTTGTTTATTTATTATTTATAATACAAATCTGAAGCTTCAATATAGATTCTAAATCACATATTTGGAAGATATGACACCATACATGTAGCTAGTAATAGAATTGCATGTCATCGTTGTTTACTTGCGTTTTTCATTTCCGAGATTGAAGAGTCAAGAAGTGTCCCGAATCCCAATCAGAACTCGAGAAAAAAAACCCCAAAACCCAAGTTCTATCAACACCGTATGCCAAGGGTGCATGAGGAGAGTAGCGTACATGTAGTTCTGTTGGCAGTAATAAAAACCAGAAGTCTCTGTCGAGACTGAAGCTCTACTGGTTTGTACTTATAGCAAAGGAAGAGAAAAGTACTTAAGCAGTTGGAAATTGAAACTTTTCAACAGCAATAAATAGAATAATGATCCTTGATTAGGTCTCTTTATGTTCTTAGTGCAGTCTACTTGCATGCCACATTTATATTATAATCAGACTAAAATTGTATTTTGAGTAGCATTTTGAAAAGAATTTCACAGAAATTTGTATTTTTAGTAACCATGGCAACACCGTTCATCGAAATCAAAAACCGATATAAAGAATTATGTATCTTATTGTAGTCTACTTGTGTGCCAAGTTATATTGAAATCAGAATAAAACTGTAGAAGGAGTAGCATTTTGAAAGAATTTCACAGAAATTTCTATTTTTAGTAAACACGGCAACACCGTTCATCGAAATCAAAAACCGATAAAAAGAATTATGTATCTTATTGTAGTCAACTTGTGTGCCACGTTATATTGAAATCAGACTAAAACTAGAAGGAGTAGCATTTTGAAAGAATTTCACAGAAATTTCTATTTTTAGTAACCACGGCAACACCGTTCATCGAAATCAAAAACCGATACACAGAATTATGTATCTTAGTGTAGTCTACTTGTGTGCCAAGTTATATTGAAATCAGACTAAAACTGTAGGAGGAGTAGCATTTAGAAAGAATTTGACAGAAATTTCTATTTTTAGTAACCACAGAACACCGTTCATCGAAATCAAAAACTGATATACAGAATTATGTATCTTATTGTAGTCTACTTGTGTGCCAAGTTATATTGAAATCAGACTAAAACTGTAGAAGGAGTAGCATTTTGAAAGAATTTCACAGAAATTTCTATTTTTAGTAACCACGGCAACATCGTTCATCGAAATCAAAAACCGATACACAGAATTATGTATCTTAGTGTAGTCTACTTGTGTGCCAAGTTATACTGAAATCAGACTAAAACTGTAGGAGGAGTAGCATATTGAAAGAATTTCACAGAAATTTCTATTTTTAGTAACCACGGCAACACCGTTCATCGAAATCAAAAACCGATACACAGAATTATGTGTCTTAGTGTAGTCTACTTGTGTGCCAAGTTATATTGAAATCAGACCAAAACTGTAGGAGGAGTAGCATTTTGAAAAATTGTTTACAGACAGACAGACGGACGGACGACGGACGCATTACTATTGCATAATTAATTTCCCCTGCGCTTGCGCGAGATTTCAGCTAGTTTATTGTATAATAATGCATTTTAAAGCTCAACACTCTTCTTAAAAGGAATGTGTCCACCATATTCAATTGGATTGTCGCTTTTTCTGTATAAGTACCCCTTTATCAAGTGGTTGTCTTGAAAACTGTTCGTTGTTATTAGTCGTCAGTATAGACGGATGTATGCTATAAAGCACACAGTAGCGACAAAAATAACCTTCATACTTCGTCTACATGTAAAACGGGAAAGTAAGACACAAAAGAAACTTACAAGTACAGTATACAAGCTAACTGCAATGTAGCCCTCTCTCTTTTTATACCCCCCGCTTTAAAAGCGGGAGGGTATATAGTAATCGGTATGTACGTCCGTCCGCCTGTCTGTTACGCTTTTAGGTACCCATCTCTTATCCGCAACTGCTCTCATACCAATGAATAAAATTTGATGAAACATTCACAGAATCTTTACTACATATTGCCAATGTACATTTTCTATTTAACTAGAGGTACTGTGAGCGATGAGCTCACTAAATGATACCCCCCGCCTCCATATAGTTATATTATAATGGCAAAGTCCATGTTTTGCTGTGGCCGGGAAACCCAAAATATGTGTTGGATCAAAAAGTAAAATAGGAGGTGCACAATGGCAATATGTAATAAAGATTCTGTGAAAGTTTCATCAAATTTAATTCAGTGGTATGAGAGGAGTTGCGGATAAGAGATTGGTACCCCAAAGCGTAACAGACGGACGGACGGACAGACGTACAGACGGACGGAATTAACGATTACTATATACCCTCCCGCTTTTCAAGCGGGGGGTATAAATAGCAGCAATAATGTAGCCCTCTCTCTTTTTATACCGCCCGCCTGAAAAGTTCGAGGGTTTATAGTAATCGGTACGTCCGTCCGTCTGTCTGTTACGCTTTTGGGTACTACCCAACTCTTATCCGCAACTGCTCTCATACCACTTAATGAAATTTGATGAAGCTTTCACAGAATCTTTATTATATATTGCCAGTGTGCACCTCCTATTTTCCTGTTTGATACGACAAATATTTTGGATTTCCCATAGCAAAACATGCACACTGCTATTATATTCATATATGGGAGGCGGGGGTATCATGCAGTGAGCTCATTGCTCACAGTACCTCTAGTTTTTGAGAGGGGGGTTCAGTTTCCTAGGATCTCCGTAATGGTGCAAGTGTGTGTGTGGGTGGGGGGTACAATTCCTTAGGAGCTCCGTAATTGTGCAAGTGTGGGAGTGACTCACTCCCGCACTGAATTCGGTTCACAATATCAGCAGATGGCTAACTTATTAACATTCCTTACCTGGACTCCAAAAATGTAGTTTTCAAAGACATAAATAGATCCAAAAATGTATAGAACAATCCATATACTCAGTATCGGTTATTTTTTTTTTAGATTAGATTTTAAATCAATCCGCCAAGTTTACTGACCTTGATAGATGAAATACATGGAGAAAACGAACAGTACTCAAGATCAAAAGTCCATAAAACAATACAAAATAGCATGCAGAGAAAACATGGACCTCCAAAACATCGAAGGTGAGATCAGGTGCCGTGGAGGAGTGAGCATCTCCTGCCGACCGGTCACATCCGCCGATTGCTTCTTTTCATGATCGGGAAAATCCGTCGTCAATTCAGTGTATAAAAATGGACTAATAATTAGTATAAACTAGAGGTACTGTGAGCAATGAGCTCACTAAATGATACCCCCCGCCTCCCATAATGTCGATGTGTTGCTTTATATTGTTTTACGGTAATGTGTAAAGAGGAATAACTCGTCCTATGAAATGTTACCCAGAAGCTTCTATTATGTGACGTCATAGGTAAACAAAAAATGGCAATGTCCATTTTTTGCTCTGAGAAAACTAAAATACGTGTCGAATAAAAAAGTAAAATAGGAGGTGCACAATGGCAATATGTAATAAAGATTCTGTGAAAGTTTCATTTAATTTCACCCAGTAGTATAAGAGGAGTTGCGGATAAGAGAAAAAGCGTAACAGACGGACGGACGGACGGACGTACAGACGGACGGACGGACAGACAGACGGACGGACGGAAATCCCGATCACTATATACCCTCCCGCTTTTCAAGCGGGGGGTATAAAAACGTAAGTCGCAAGGTCACAGACAAGTTAATGAAACAAGAATTTCAGCAATGTCTTATTTAAAGTCATCTTTTTGTAAGTTCTATGGTCGATACAATGTCAGAAAATACAATTTATCATTGAGTCAAATGCAGACTGACGTTTTTAATCAACTGAACCAGAATTTATAAATATTTAGAATTAATTACTGCCCATTTCGTTGCTCGTTTTGTCATATTTTTTTACGATTGAAAATGTTGAAAAATTGTTAAGTCGTACGAAAATTAGATCTTCAGAAAATTATCTCCCCTGCATTAAACAGCATTTCAACCAATGAAATAATTGAAAATTTTCTCATCATGCAATTTCTGCCAATCGCAAAATGAGAGGAAGACGGTAACAAGTTGGCTTTCCAGAAAGCCTGAAATGTCATCTCTTTGGTATCAATAATGTCAAAGAAATAAAACAGAAAGGGAGATATTTTAATGCAATGTACACCTGAAGTTCCCAAATGACTTATTCAGCAAACTCCACAGTAAAGTACGCAGTTTCTTTTGGCCGCAGTATATATATGGAAAGCATGGACGTCTGCGAGAGCACCCAAGGCGATTTTTGGTGAAATTTCATTCTAGCGGTCTTTGTGGTTCTGGGTGTTTACAATTTACTTAAATTCAAGTACTTTCCTTGAACTATATTTTCTTAACACAATACGGAATTTTCAACAATAATTATCATTCATTTAAAAGCAGCTAATCATTAACGAGGCTCGGGGTTGGCAGCCATTTTTAGACTATTTCAATCTCCTTTAAAAGGAGAGCTCCATATAAAGATATAGAAATTGATCAAATTTTAAAACTAAAATCTTTGAATTTTTTCTTTGTCAAATGATAGTTCACAGCTAAAGATACCGTATCTAAAAAAAATTGTTAAATCTGGTGGTTAATTTGGGATTAATTTGTTGACCCTCCAGCCTCCTTAAAGTTTGCCAGAAATTAATATAAAAAAATCCAATTACAGACTAAAAAATTAACATAAAATTAGCATTGACCACTCTTCATTCATTTTTTGCAGAATCTAATCGCAAGCTTTTCTTTTGTGCGAGAACCAGTTTTCCCTTCCCGTCAACAAATTTATAACCATCGTACTTCTTTTCTAAATTTTCCTTAGCTTTCAAATAGGCCTAAACCGAAAGTAGATCACACACTCCTAAGCTAGTTCTTCTAAAAGAAAACCAGTTTACAGGCTACTTGGAACTTAGTCTCGTTCAACCAGACGCTCGGCTGTCTCCGTAAACTCTGACTCT